>NW_008796216.1:759993-766568 GCF_000699145.1 Aptenodytes forsteri
TATTTTCCCTTCCTTTTCTGTCCTATTAAACTGTCTTTATCTCAACCCACGGATTTTACTTTTTTTTTTCCCCCCGATTCTCTCCCCCATCCCACTGAGGGGGGGCAGTGAGCGAACGGCTGTGTTGTGTTTAGCTGCCTGCCGGGTTAAACCACAACATTAAGATACACAGTAAAATTAATTTCCAAATTATTAGAAAAATATGAGATTATGATATGATAATGATATGATTTTAATGTACAATTACCAGTAATGGAATGGGGTATTTATCATTTCTGTAATTTTTGGTTAAGGTCAGTCTGTATTGAATCAACCTCAAGTACATGGCTGGTTTTTATCATTCTCCTGATCCTTTTTGTTTCAAGAAACAAACAAAAAAGGATTGAGAACTGCTTGCTATACAAAGTCTCGTGTTTGTTCCAGATCTAGGCTGAGGGTTTGGAAGTTGTGCAGGTTTCTGCAGAATTCTCCTGCATTACCTGGAGGTTCTTGTTTGCTCCTTGCTCATTTTCTTTTCGGCTTATATACCATGAAAGCTCCAAAAGCTTCACCAGCAAGCTAGTAAATCCTATAACCAAGCTCAAGTGTAATCCTGCAGTTCTGTGACAAAAAAAAAAAAAAGAAAAGAGAAAACTTGAAAAACTAACCTCTCAAAGTCCCTCCACTTTCTGCTTCCAGTGAGGTAGGGGGAAAAAGTGAGAGAAATGCCACCTCCCAGGATTTGCCTTGATGTTATGAGAAAGGAAAATTACTTCAAAGTCAACTATTGAATATAAAATTTGAAAGTGCTCAGGACTTTCCAAAATGTTACTTAAAAGGACCAGGATACTGACTCTGCAATATTTATTATATGCAGTCCTTCACATCTGTCTGATTGAATTTGAAAAAAAAAAAAATTGTTCTTGTGATGAGGCTGTGAGGAAAAAAGTCAGTGGTAATTATTCTTCCTTAGAGTTATGCTTTTACAGGTGAGGGAATCTGTTTTCTCAAATTTATGCAGTACCTAGCTCAGTAGTATAATCGTAATGGAGATTTTTTAGTACTGTTATGACAAAATAGTAAATAGTAGAATCCAAGTAAAAAAGGGTTTCCCTTTGTAGGTTTGTGGGGTTTTATTAATTAAACTTTTGTGCCAGCAAAATGGGAATCAATATTTTACATTTAATGTTGCAAATGATATTGACATCTTAGTTTGCACAAGAATGAGATTTCACCTTAGATCAGACCATTTTTATTCAGCCAGAGTTGTAGCACCCTGAATGCTCAACAAAGGTTAATACTCTGTCATTATTTTCAAGTTACGTATGGATTAGTCCTAATGTGGTGGACACAACACCTAATGTAAATCACGTTGACTCTTATTAGGAACCTGATAACTTCAGATTTCATGCACTGTTCATAAGGAAACCAAGAATGGACCTCTTTTAGACTTCTGAAAGTTGTCTAAAACAATCACCATAAATTCTCTTTTATACAGTTAATGGAAGAAAAGTTACACTCCCCATGGGCTATACAGCTTATCCTAATGTAAGTGTTTAGGACAGGTGAAATGGACTGTTCTGTAGGAGCTCCCACTGACCAAAAGGAGAGCCAAGGATGGCTGTCTTTCACTTAGATGAGTAACTCTTAAATGTATTGTATTGATTGTATTGCAATTATTTCCCAGTAAACAATTATTTCCCAGTCATCCTGTATAGGCTACTCATGCCAGTTTTCCCAGAACACATCTATGTAGTAGCCAACCTTACTATCATTGTTGGAAAATCCTGTTGGATCAGGTGGACAGACATTTTTGTGTAATGTTTTTTCTTACAAGAATACTTGGCATCTTCTCTCTGCATTTTGTGGTACCATCTAAGAATCTCAGTCGAGGTGCATAAAGTTAATGTCTTCCTGGAAATACATGACAAGGCATCTGTGGAAGTGTTCCAGGAGTAGCTCAGCTGTCTGGCTGGTGCAGACCCAGCACAGTTTGACATAGAGGGCAGAAGGAGAAAAGAGAGAGCGTTGCTCTGCCCACCCACTAGCACTACCTGATATGGGGAACTTCCCATTATATAGGTGTGGGAGCTTATGTTATCATGCAGCCCTCCCCTTACTTTCATCATCAACCTCATTTCAGCTTCAGCTTCAATCTGCATTGGCAATGAATATTCTGAATCATTTCTTCCTACTAAAGTCTCCAGGAGCATTTCTCTTGACTCCAGATGGTTTTGCTGGGCTCTAATTCAAATCTTTTGTGTTACCAGGAGAAAGATTTAATAAATTGCCAATAGGAGAACTAAGTATTACAGCAATGGGACTGCTTTGTTTTGTTTTGTTTTGTTTTCTGTAGAAATCTAAGCAAACAACAAAATATAGCTTATATTTCTTGCATTTCTGTTTAAGCATTTACCACTTGGAGCAAAAAGCTAAACTGTAGTACAGCAAAATAAACTGGTCTTACATTGTAATGCTTCCTCTATTAAAAAGACTGTTTCATTGCTCCTTCAACCTTTAATAAGGGAGAAAACTCATATCTTTCTGTTTGCTTTTCACTAGAAATATCAGTCTCTCTTTGATAAAGAGTTACAGGCAGATCACCATACAATTCACCTGAGATATCATGTTGCAGCTGTCATCCCTCAAAGAGATGTGTGTAAGCTAGGACAAAGGTGAAATAATACTGATTCTTATGCTGCAATTCTGGTATCCTAAATGTAAAAAAGAAATGGTAAAAAGGACAACAAATTTTATTGAATTTTTTGGTTATTTTTTATCATTCACTATGAAGTAGTAAACAGCAGGATAAAAAAAATTGTTCTTGCTTTGCAGATAATCCTTCCAAATAGCCTTGGTTATTAGACATAGGGAGTGACTGACTGTCACTCCCCATAGGAATAGAAATTTTCCCTATTTTTCATAGAAATTGAAGAGCAAAAACCAAACTATAAAAGGATACCTGTTTACATGTCTAAAACACGACTGACTGTCACTCCCCATAGAAATAGAAATTTTCCCTATTTTTCATAGAAATTGAAGAGCAAAAACCAAACTATAAAAGGATACCTGTTTACATGTCTAAAACACCTTCCTCAAAACCCAAGTTCTATACATCCTGAAAGAGTTATACTGGAGACTGATAAGAGAAAGATAGTGTTGGAGGTAGGTAATAATTTCATTCAGGGAGAAAACATGATTTCAAAAAGAGAGGGTGGGGGACTTGGTACTCTTCAGATCCTGGTGGAGTTGGAACAGTAAGTAACAAGGAGATCTCCATGACATCCTGCCTTTTCTGGAAGAAGTCAAATAAAAATGAATGCAGTATGCAATAAAAATGAACTTCTGTGTTGTTCTTTACCTAAAGCCATCCTCACTGGAAAAAGAAAGCTGAGCTCTCTCAGTGATCTTCCTCTGTTACAGGTTGTAATCAGCCTGTAGGATCATCTGGGCAAAGGTGTTGTTTTCCTGTCTGACCACAGTGTGTCTGGTACATGCATGTGGCTCAGGCACAGCTCTACTGAAAGCAAAAGGACTTTAACTTGCCCTCCTTTCAGCCAGCATCAGCCAGAGGGACACTCTACAGTCACATAGCCCAGCTGTGGGCACATGACTGCAAAGCTCTCCTGCCCGCATCCTTTCTCAGAGACAGACCCAGCAGGTCTGCCTGGGCAGGTATCTTTCTCACAGTATATTCTGATTAACATTTCTAAGGACACGTTTTGGGGTGTACTGTGGACTAAAGGGCTTCTTCCCAAAGCATAGGAAGCTGTGTATTTCTTTTCTTCAGAAGTCCTACCTCACCTGGTTTATATCAGTCAAATTTTTACTAGAGGTCGCAACTGAAACAAGTCATGCCATTAACTACCACAGAAATGGATTATAGTTTACTCCAATGAAACCTGAAAGCTCTGCAGAAGCTACAGCTTCTTATTGCTGTTCAGTGACCCAGCTGCTACCATGGATGGAAGAAAATAAGCTGTATCATAATTTGCTGTAAAGTGGCTACTTATGCAACACCGGATTCAATGCAATACCGTAAAATATCTGTTTGCCTATATAACCTTCCTGTTCAGCTTCTCCAGTTTGGTCCCTTACATTGGTTTCCTCCTGCAGCTATTGCATTTGATGGTGACACTGGAGTTCATGAAAGCTTCAACTCCGACGGGGTGAAGGCAGAGTATTTTCAGTGAAGGGTTTCTCCCTGTGGAGCATGCTGCTGCTAGAGATAAGCTTGTCCTCAAACCTAAAGGAGCATTCAAAACCAGATCACTTTCTGCAGGTGCCTTACTAATGACAGAGTTGCTCCTGGGAGCATGCTGTGGGATACACTGTGTTGTGGATTATTTGCCCTTGAGGAAGAGATGAAAGCAAGCGAGTTCTTCTGTAATGAAGGATTTGCTGTTTGTACTTCATGCGGTGTTGCCTAGATACTGTAATGATTGATGTCTTTAAAACACAAATAATCTTACACACAAAAGAACATTATTAAGGTTGCAGAGTCAAGTACTCAAAAGATAGGAAATGCCAAATTTAAGATTGCCTGGGAAACCTTAATTCAGCCCTCTTTTGCTGAATATACTATGACGCTGTAATTACATAGGACCCTTGCTTCATTAAGCACAAAGAATAGACAGTACTCCAACAGTGAGCAGTTGTATATTATGTTTGCCTCTCACTGTTCACTTTATACCCTGTGGCCTTATTTGCCTCACATTATTCAAACACTGCTGTAAGGTAGAATTATTCATTCCCTCTAGGGTGTCAGAGTGCTTCACAAACATTAATTCATTCAGTCTCACAAAACTCAAATTAACTGATTTTTTTCAGTAAGAAAACCAGTACAGAAGTTTTTTAAGGTCAAAGGTTTCCAGCAGTTTGGGGTGTCAGTCTGGGTGATCTAAACCAGGAGCTTTCAGAGTACTTCGAACTACATGTTCAGGAACAGTGTCTGTTGACTATAACTGCAACTTTTACTTACTTTATATGTAATAAATGTTTGTCTCTAAATACAGGGAGTATGCACATACATATAAATATAATGTACCTAACTCTTCACATTATAATAATGTATATCTGGTCTATTGTGTTCTGAAAGATATTTTGAGCTCATATTTTCTAAGTCAGTGCTCATCATGTGCATTTGTCATTGGAGACTGCAGACTGGCATCATCAATGCCAGAGATGCCTTCAAAATGTTTTGAAGACTGTCTATAATGCAATATTCTGAAGGAGTAGATTTAGCATAGGGATTTCTCATAAGATACTACCTTTGGATACTGAGTTTAATTGTGGTTATCTATTTATTTATTTGTTTTTAGAAATTAAGGTCTAAAGGTAAAAAGATTATTTTAATTGCTAGCCACCTTGACAAAAGGGTATGTTCCTCAAGTTGTCATGAGGAGACAATTCTGGTAGTTACACATTTATTAAATACAGGATGTGCAAAGGAACCTGTGTAAGGGGCTTCCCTACCAGAAGACATTTTAACCCTTTAAATTTCCTTGAAAATCATGCTGGTTTTTCCCTCTTGCTGAATACCTTCACCATGACATTTTTCATTATCCAAATGAAATGGGTTTAACCTTTTTTGAACCTCCATTTAAATTAGAAGTTCATTAAATACATGTACAGCGATTGAATTGTTTCTATGGAAAAATATATTTTTATGCTCTCTGTATTTTAAGAAAATTGTATTCCCTGTCTACACTGATAGAGCATAAGCTGCTTTATTACATGAAATCACCTATTCTACATGTGAAGTTCTGCTCTAAGTTTTAGGATGAGAGGAGTTTCCTGGCACTTATAAAACCCACTCTAATATGTATTTGGCTGTTCCCCTGATAATCTTATATTTTGGGAGTTTTTGGCTCTGCTTTTTCCATAATATATTCCAGCATATCTGTGCCCATGTCAGAAAATTTTAAGAAAACAAAAGAGGAGAGTGCAAAGCCACCTTTACACAGCTGCACAGGTCACAGTATCCTGCCATAAAAATATATTTGCCTTTCAAAGACATGGCGAAAGTACTTTAGATGCTTGCTGAGCAATACAACAGTCTAACCATAGTTGTGACAGGCCTACTGTTAAAAACAAAGACATTTTGCAACAAAGAGCACTGAAGTACTCATGCTAATAACAAAGTTTTATATTTGAATCAGACACTAAACTTAGAGCTGGAGAGCTGGGAAAGGAACCTAACAGGCTTTATTATATCGTGAAACTGTTATGGGTTTTTTTGTGATGAATGGTCTATTGAAATAACTGTGTGGAAATATCTCCAGGATTTAGTTGCTTATTTAACAAGAAAAGAAAATGTAACTACAGCCCTCGGAGTCACATGAGAACACAAAAGTAAAGCTTAGTTCTTTCTGGTTTGCATATTCATGATGTTAATTGAAAAAATTCTTAAGTGAAATATAGGGACCTAATTTGAATTCCTTTTCGATTTTAAGGGAAATTGGATCAGGCACTTACTTAGTTAATATGTCTACCAGTGATGTATAAACTAGTATAGAGCTTAGAATCATAGAATCATTAAGGTTGGAAAAGACCTCTAAGATCATCGAGTCCAACCGTCAACCCAACACCACCAT
>NW_008796216.1:768155-786169 GCF_000699145.1 Aptenodytes forsteri
CAGCCAGGCCGGTCGTCTTCCCCGCCCATTCTTCTTACGGCACATGGGGACAGCCTGCTCCTGCGCCTTTAAGACTTCCTTCTTGAAGATCGTCCAACCTTCCTGGACCCCCTTGCCCTTCAGGACCGTCTCCCAAGGGACTCTCTCAACCAGCGTCCTGAACAGGCCAAAGTCGACTCTCCAGAAGTCCATGGTTGAGGTTTGCTGGCCCCCCTCCTTACTTCACCGAGAATCGAGAATTCCATCATTTCATGGTCGCTAAGCCCAAGACGGCCTCCGACCACCACATCTCCCAACAGCTCTATTTGAGTAAAAACTTTCTCTGGGTTTTTTTTTGCTCAGTTATGAACACATGAATTTGAATACACCCATTAAGATGTAAGTGGCTAGATTCAAAACTCCCTGATACTATGACCTTTTTGACTATGACAGCTTTCTGAAATGCTATTCTAATAATTTTTAATTTTATCAGTTACTACAACATCTTTTTCATAACTTCCAGATTTCATTTTGTTCATTTCAGATGTATTGTATCATTTGGAGTTCATTTCCTGCAACTTTTCTAGGCAAACCACGTAACCATGCTTTGTCTGATATAACCTTTGCATAACTACCCTTTGTTTGGTATATCCTTTCTGATTTATGGTCCTTTAACAGCCAGTTTTTAAAGCGGAAAATGTGTTCTTACTTCTACAATTCATCTCAGTGCCGCACTGGGCACTGTGAATCCAAGTCAATGACAACTGCTGTGCACTTGGTGGAGATTCTGCCTACTTAGAAGCTGCATAACAGTAGCCAACAAGTAATACATACAATGAAATACATATACATACATCGTGTTTTCATTTCCACTAGCAGGACCCCCCTAGTCACTTCTGTGCTGATGTGACTGCTGGGTTATTAAACTCATCAGCAGGCGATTAAATAATATTTATTTGCTGTGAAGTCTTTGTGTCTGGAATTTTACTCCTGTACTGGGATGCAAGAGGATGGCCCAAATTCTTTATGATGCTGATGATACTCAAATAGCAACATCTTCACATCTGGTATATTTCTGTTCATGAGGTAAGAGGCCTAGAGCAGTGTAAGAGGATCTTTGCAGAGCAGTTACAGGTGTTCTGCTAAAGACAAGCATTTATCTGTTCTTTAAATCTGATTATTTAAATCTGCACCTAAGAATGAGGCTGTATCTTTCTTAACTTTGCAGGGATTTTGTTAGTGTCAGCTGAGAGAGATGATTTGGCCAAACTGGAGGTGTGAATTACTCCCATAGCATTGCCAGTACTTGGATTCACGCAGAATCAGAAAACCGTGGATGTCACTGAAAGACACTTGTTCCCTGTTCTCCTGAGGCAGCTACAAATTCAATACCACTTTGCTAATGTGGATGTGTGAGGAGGGAGAGACAGAGGAGGTGGGAAGAGAAGAGGTAGTCAATGAAAAATAATGAATTAAGAGATGACTGCAGAATAAATATTTTCACCCTGCAGCTTCAGAGTAAAATATTGCAGTTTGATAGGACTGTCCACTGGTGTATTCTCCGGGGCTATGTCAAATATGTTTACTGCAAAAATATTTAATTATCCTTGTACTGTATTTAATAAAAGCAATCACATGAAATGTCAGCCAAGGCCCTAGCTAGAGAAGTCTGAAAGGAAAACTGAAAGGGAGTTTTGCACCTCTGAGATTTAATTCCAAAGAATACTATCATGCTTGAGAAATATTTTTCCCTTGTACTACTTGTTTGTATCTCTAGACAAAACTATCTTTAATATAAAATGGAATATTTCATTGCTTAGTACAAGAGTCGTTCATTCTTACATTCTGTCTTCATTGTATGCTTCTTTTGAAATAATTGACCATCATTTTACATTACTTCTTTTAAAAGGTGCTTGATATTGTTTCCTTTTGAGTATTCAGGTTTTGTTCTTTTTTTCCCCACAGTATTTGTAATCTCTGTGACCCAATTCTTTAAAAGTTATTTTTGAATACTTTACCAGTGTTTATTTTTCTGAGATTTATATCCTCCAGTTATGTTTTGGGCTCTCAAGCTATATTTCTGTAAATAGTCTTCTTATTTTTATCATGGATAATGCATTTTGTCAAAATATGCTTTCAAATAAATCCTACACTGTACAATGACTAATTTACTTCGCTAGAATAGATACCAGATTTCGGTACACATCAGACAACTTGTCCTCACAAACTGGTACTCAGAGGAGCTTATATTATTTGAATTTAAAGCTTTTAAAGTCCAGTTCCCTTCTCTCAGGCTTTAGATTGAGTTGGATTTATAGATTTATAACATAAGAACTGAACAAAAAAAACCACCAAGCCTTGACACTTGACACATTTCAGCCTTGAGAAAATATAGCTATAAAAAGGAAAACAGCACCATCTAAGAAGAGGTCCACACAGCTGTCAGCTCTAAAACGAGCTGTGGAAAATCCATTTTAATTTAGTCACTTCTAAGGCAGGAGTTTTCAGCTAAGCTGAGAATATCTGCAGATATTTGGTTGTGCTTTGAAGAATATGGCTCTTTAGTGCCATCATTCTGTGTTTTTACTCAGCTTAGGGCACTCTTTGTTGTCTAGCACAGGGTTTTATTAAAAAAAAAGGAAAGCAAAAAAAGGCACAATAAATTTTGCAACACCCTTGAACTTCCTCCTAGTCTGTTGACTTACACAGATTTAAATACACAAACCTAAGTTTGTTCATTAATGATTGTTTCTGAAGCTCCATCCCCTCAAATAGGCAGCCAAAATGTACTTTAAAAGTGCTTATGAAGTTTGTCAGGAGAATTAGACCTACTGAAGACCTCCATTGTTAGTCAGTGTGAATAAATTCATTAGGCTTTGATTTTGTGGTAGATGTGGTGGAATTTTGGGAGAGAGAGTCATTTTCAAAACAGACACAACTTTGAAAGACTGTGTGGTTTGTATGGACAAGGAGAGCATTGTATCTACAAAAATCAGTATAAAAGGAACAACTGCCATGGTTCACCTCTGCAGGGTTTCACATTCAATTTGTAACATCTTCAGTGGAGCTAGCATGGCAGAGGGAGACGGCTGTGATTTTTCTGAGCATCTGCCAATGTTGATGGTAATGCAGAGATCCTTTTGGCTGCTTGGTGGGGCAAAAATTGCACAGAACCCTTAGATCATGGAAATGTTGCTTGAAAGTGACTTCTAGACAACATCTAGTCCAACCTCTTGCTCAGAGTGGGACTGCCTCTGACACTACATTCATTCAGCTATGGTTTTGTCTGAGTTTTGAAAACCTCCAGGGATGGGATAACCTGTTTCAGTGTTGCATTTTTTTTCCTCGTGATTTTTTTTTGTGTGTCCTGATTTCCAACCTGAACCTTTCAAGTTTCAATGTCTCCTTTAGTCTTCTTGTCATATTGGTTACAACTACCAAGAAGACTTTGGCTCTGTCATCTTTGTAGCTGCCCTTTGAGTAGTTGCCACCTGCTATGAGAACTTCCTTAGCCTTCACTCTGCTATGCTAAACAAGCTCAGCTGCCTCAGCTTCTTCAGTGAGGCAGGGGTTTCTAAAGTAACAAAGAATGTGGAAGAAGACCATTCATTTTAAACCACATACAGTAGCTGATGAACAACCAAGCCTGAAATGTCTGAGAAAACCATTAACTGAATTAGTATAAATATACAGTAATCTAAAAAAAAATATTATAACTAATACTATAGTGTAAAATATTCTATTAACATAGGATACCTGTTGCTTTAAGCACTATGAAAACTCAAAGTAAAAGAATTCCTGAAGCAACAGTTTGTCAGTCAGTCTATTTAACACAACAGTTGTGGTGGGTTTTTCCCAATTAAAATTTTACAGAAGTTATGGAAAAAGATGTCCCGTCCTGTCCTGTTCAGGCCTACAGAGACAACAGATTTCAGAGTTAAAAGGCTCAGAAAAGTCATGAAGCAAAGGGGCTAAACTTCTTTAATCCTTCATTCATTTTGTTAATTCCATTCCTTTCGTCCCTTTTCAACTGAGTAAAACTATAGCATGTTATATCAACAGTCCATAGCAGACCTCATATTACTATAGGTTAAGGTGTTATTCTGATGAAAAGCATACATTAAAATAATTTTCCAATTTTTTTCTTCTGTTTCAGCTGAAATATTTCCAGGGAATTAGATGAAGTAGGGAAGGTGTTTTGCCCTGATAAAGATAATTCTAAGTGCATTTTCTACATGAAAAGGTATGTGACTATAACTGAAAAGTGGCTTCTGTGACTAAGTTAATCTTTCAAAGTCATTTTACATTTGAGAAGTAGATGCCCCAGATTCTTTGCCTTTTAACTAAAGTAAGATAGGATTTTGTGCAGTAAAACTTATGTCTTCAAAGCTGAAAGCTGATTAAATGCAAAGTTTTAAAATGTTAAGAACATCTAATATGTAATGAAAGTCTCTGTTACTGGAAGAAATGCTAAAACCTGAAACATACCTTAAAATGTGATACATGTGATAAATAAACATCAAAGATAGGAATAGATGGTTAAAGTGCAATTTTTTCCCCTTTAAGATTGTTGAAAAAAACAAGGAAGAATGAGTATTATCCATTCCCATAAGACCTATTGTCAGCAGGTGCAATATGTCCTTCCTGAATATTTATTTTTTTCTAAAAGAGTAGATCGGAGATTTATTTCTAGTAAGCGTAGCTGAAAAAAATGGAAGGACAGGAATGTCAGGACAAGCAATCATCCTGTGTTATGGCTGGAAGAATAAATACGAGCTCTTCATAGTTACACTGGCAACCCTCACAATTCAGAGAGGGAGATGGAATAATAAATGGGCAGATAGCAATATGACAGAGTAAGAAGAGAGAAATAAATGACTGGATTAAGAATTGGGATAGGACTAACTGCATAGTCAAATGAAAGACATTACCTCTATCAAGAAGACTTAAATTTCAGACTTGAAGAGTAAGTCAAATCTCTCAATAAGAAGTGCTGTAAGAACAGGGTGAAGTGGTAGTCTTTAAAATGGAAATTTCCATTAGGCAGGTGGATATATTTAAACATAAATGCTTTCAAACATATCTTGGAAAATTTGTGTAAGGAAGGGGAAATTGGGTGAGAACTATTTTCCAGAAATATAAAGATAATGGATCATATGTGCCCTTTATGTTGTGTGTTATGCATAAATTCATTTTGTATTGCATATCAGGTACTATGGTAACTTTAAGAGAGAGTGCACAAGTTGCCATAAAATTTGGGGAAAAAGACATCTCTTAAATAAATCGTGCATTAGGCATGCTGGTTTTTTGTCTCATCACAAAGTCTTTCGTCTCCTCCAACAGCATCAATCTTGGACAAAGAAGGGAAACTGTTAAGTACACAGCAATTGACAACTTTTGCACTTTTAAACTTTGACTAGTGAAATTCCCAGGATGCTTGAGTACGCACAGCAGGCTTGCCAATTTTCTCACAAATAACCTAGCAAATTCTCTGCAGTGGGCTGGGAAAAGAGGCTGTGAGCAGCTGCATGCTCTGTCCTCAACAGAAGATGCTGCAAAAAGAGACAAACAGGTGAATAATGGAATAGTTGTTTCACAACCAGCCACACGGGTATTTTTGTTATACATATAAAGCTATGTCATAGGTAAATTGGGATGTGGCATTTTGGGACAATATAAAAGAACTGACTCAGCTGTCAGCAAACTTTTCTCTTTTTGACCAAAGGTTTCTTCATCAAAGGAACTAATTGGATTGCTATAAGCTGGACGTTGGGAGTGAACTAATATGTATGCTGTGTTAAATGATCATTTGACTTGACCCTGGAGCAAACAGGAAAGCAAACCAACCTGGCAGTATGGCTGTATTCAAGAGCGACAAAAGGTCACTTACATTTAGTTAAAACTGATTTTTCCATCAACAGATGACCCATCACTATCTCTAGTAGTGAAAAATGGTTTCTATTTATTGAATGTATGTTATAAAAACTATACTTCTCTGATATGCACATTATAAACATAAAGTTCATGTCATGAGGACTATTTGTGGCAGCGAGGGCAGCAGCTATCCAGATTAGGACAGAGTAACAAATACATTTCTAACATATATAATATATGTAATAAATTTTAAAGTGTTCTCCTCTGCATGGCCCAGCAGAGAGGACACTGGTCTGCAAACAATTGGATTCAGGTCCTGTTCCTGCCTTTGCCAATATTCAGCTGTTGGAGACATAACTCAAATTCTATGGTTAAAGATGATACATTTTGATAACAGAAGTCCTATTGCTGTAGGAAGATGACAAATTTCAGAAAATCATCCAGTTTACGCATCAACTCTGTAACTTTGGGTTGAAATGGAGAATACCTTTCTTCTGAAAATAAATAGAAAGATTTTATTTTCTAACTTCATATTAAAAAAAAATTATATAATTTCTGTTAAAATTTTTTCTAGTTTACATTGACACAAAGATCTCATTCATTCCATTATTTGCTTTCTGTGTTTCATCATGTAGAGAGGGGAAAATAGCTTACTTGAAGTTTTTTGGATGAAAAGTCTATGCTAGTGTCATTGGATGTGCTTTAAATATAACTTTTAATCTTTGATGAAATTTATTCCAAACAGAATTTTAACAAAATATCAGCACTTTTCTAATTTGTTGAATTTGTAGCCTCAGAAGTTGCAATGCTCTTCCCGATTAACAATCATATTTTATATTTATTTTCATAGCTACAGGATTATGGGTAGGCAAATCCAGATCTCTCCCTCTTTTTCTCTCCTGAAACACCCAGTTGCAGAATAGATCATGTCCCAGGCAAGAGCCTGAAGCTATGTCCTTTATCTATTTCTTTGAGTACATCGTAAAATGTACTAGCAAGTTTGAGTTTTGGTGACACAACATGCAATATGTTGCTGTTTGCAGAAAAGCAGATCAAACTGACCAAAATATATGGACTACTGGATTAGGGGTTGGGAATAGTCACAGTGTGGTAATGCAAGTTAAATAAAGCATATGTTTGGCTGAAAGACAGAACAAGACAGGATCCAATGATCCTAATTTGAACAGTTGATACTTGGCAGGTTGGTGAAGCCCAGATCAGAATCAGTGGCACCAAAATGAAAGAAGCTATCATGTTTTTCATGAGGGTCATCTCTGGGTCCCAAATTCTCAAGCAGATTATTCAGATGACTGTTAATAAACTGACTGGAGTTTTCTCAGAGCATGAGCAATATCCTTCCTAAATGCATCTTCAGACCTGGTGACACAATCCTGAATCTGATTGCTCCATAAACATTATAATCAACATTCTATTCACAAAATATTTGCGGTAAGCTATTACCACTATTATCATGACAATCTTTTTCCACCCACCTTTAAATCTGAAAACTCTAAATAGCATGAAACAGGAAATTTCACAATGCATTATTCAGGTAGGTGAGGTCTATTCAGGGAGGAGTCCACACCATGCTAATTTGTGGCTACCTTTACCATAACTCACAACTATCTCAGTTGGTTTAATAAAATGTATTTCTTCTTCCTTGCCTCATTTAAGAGCTCAGCAACTCATCGCAACTGTCTAAGAAAACACAACAACATAGGATGCAACAGCCAATTAAAATTAGACCCATGAAACCTAATTACCTGTATTTGAGGTGGCTGACAAGTATAACAGAAGAAAAGTACTGAGCTAGGTAGTATAGCAGGATGAAAACATCAAATTTCATAAATTGGCTCCATTACTGTATTATTGCAGAGCTCCAGAAAAATATTTTTGTGAGCTAATAGTGAGCAGGATGTTCAACAAATACACAAAATAAAAATTTGTATTTCCATAATGAAAAGAAAGTTTGAAGTGTGAGGCCATAGTTACTGGAACATAGTGGAAAAGGCCTTTCCAAAGAGAAATTATATTTGGAAATGAATTAAATGATACAGCACAACTGTTTAAGCCATGGAGGCAAAATGGCAATTTATATCTAGTTGCTGTTTTGTTTTCTGAGTTGTTTTTTTTTAATGTCTCAAAAGTGGTATACAGTCCTGGATTCAAACTAGTCTTGCCATTTCATTCCCACCAGTGTACAAAATGATAGTATGATTATATTGATTCAATTGAGGAAAAAATAGTGAGAAAACACCATTTTACTTACAGGGCTTTCTTAGTTTCATCTTAACAGAGAGAAAAGAATAAGGGTGTGAACATACTCTGTACCCAGTTCCTTCCAGCACAGGTCATCTCCCCAGAAAGACTGCACCCCACTTTGTTCTCATGTGTCCTACAAGGCTCATCTTAGCTAGCTAGCGTGCCTTCCCCAGGAACTCCTGGCCCTCCTCCAGGAGCTCTCTTGGTCCTCCTCTGCCTTCATGCCACAGCTTTAGTGTACTTTCATTTCTCTCCAAGCTCTGCTCAGGTGCTGCTGAATCGAAGTAGGAGACAGGAGGTGTGCATTCAGAGTCCTTCACGCAGAGAAGAGACCTGAAGCTAGACTTAGAATCATAGAATAGTTGTGGTTGGAAGGGACCTTTAAAGGTCATCTAGTCCAACCTCCCCTGCAATCAACAGGGACATCTTCAACTAGATCAGGTTGCTCAGAGACCCATCCAGCCTGACCTTGAATGTTTCCAGGGATGGGGCATCCACCACCTCTCTGGGCAACCTGTGCCAGTGCTTCACCACCCTCAGCGTAAAAAGTTTCTTCCTTATATCTAGTCTATATCTACCCTCTTTTCATTTAAAAACATTCCCCCTTGTCCTATCACTACAGGCCCTGCTAAAAAGTTTGCCACCACCTTTCTTATAAGCCCCCTTTAAGTACTGAAAGGTGGCAATGAGGTCTCCCCGAAACCTTCTCTTCTCCAGGCTAAACAACCCCAACTCTCTCAGCCTTTCTTCATAGGAGAGGTGTTCCACCCCTCTGATCATTTTTGTGGCCCTCTTCTGGACCTGCTCCAACAGGTCCGTGTCTTTCTTATGCTGAGGGCTCCAGAGCTGGACGCAGTACTCCAGGTGGGGTCTCACCAGAGCAGAGCAGAGGGGCAGAATCCCCTCCCTCAACCTGCTGGCCACGCTTCTTTTGATGCAGCCCAGGATACAGTTGGGTCTGGATGAACTGCATGAGCAGTTCAATTGCCCAGCGCCCAGCAAGGGGCAACTCTGTGAGGAAGGACCAGCGCAGTTAATCAACTGCAAGAGGGGGAAAGGCACCGTGTCCTGAATGTAGCACAGTACCTTTCTGCAACCAAGGATCGGTTGCACCTCCAGGTCCTTGAGGAAGGTGAGAGTTACCCGGGTGTCTGTTTAACTTTGCTAAAGGGCAGTCTGGAGGACTCTGGACTGGGCACTTTTTTCCGATTATGAGCCTTGACAATTCTGCTGTCCCAGAGCCATCCTCTCTCTCTCCCCATCTTCAGGGATCATTCCCCATAGCAGTTAGACAACACGCATCAGTCCCAAACCTCTGTTCACCCCGTGTCAGTGTCCAAAGGCTGGCACTGTCAGAGCTGTGGCTGGGATGTGTCCCCTCGGTATTGTCTCCTGGCTGTGGGCTGGAGCCAGCCCAACACTGCCAGCCCAGCAGCAAAGAGGTGTCAGCCCCGCATGAGCCACACTGAAACCACCCAACACTGAGCATACGCAGGCTTTTAATAAGCTTGTTGGCACTGCAATTGAGATGTCTGGCAAACACCCAGAAATCCAGACTTTCCAGGCCAGTCCCAGGCATCTAGTAAGGCTAGCACTGAAGTGGTAGAAAGCATGTATGCCTACCTCACTCCATCAAATTTGCAGCCTGGCTTTCTAGCTTAAATTGCCAGTAGAGGTGGATATGAGCTAAAATATCAAAGTTTTTTTGTACTAACATTGACAGGAGCTTTGCACAGAGAGGCGAACACTGGGCTGTGGATTCCAGCAGATGGGAATGCACCACTGTCTTGGACACTGCCCGGCTCCTCTGCACATACCTCCCCTGTACACCAGGTATTTGCGATGCAGGCTTTTGCGGTCATGCCATGTGAGCCAGGCAGAGCAAAAATAACAGAATTTCCACCGGGCATCACTAAAACCTGGCAAAAGTTGATGTCAGTAATTGAACTGTTTGCAAACTGAGGAGGAAAGGGAGAAAGTCCTGATAGGATAAAATGTGATCAGAGTAACAACTCTCTACTAAGCAGCTAAAACACAGGCAATGACTCCTGGGAAGTGAGAGAAAAGATGAAAATACAGCAATTAAGACCTTTATTTAGCAGTTAACAGGCAAGTACGTGCAAAACCATATGCCTTTGCATAATCAAGTTCTAACAAGTTAAGAGATGTCCTTCAAAAAAGCACTGCCATACATTACTCATTGGGATGCATGATAGGAACGTGTTGGTTGTTCCTGTTTTTGAATAAAGGCCAATGGAACTGGATCTGTGTAATGGGATGTGGCAGAGAGAAAATAGCACTCAGTTGAAGGAATTTTTTACAGTGGCATCTAAAAAGCAGTCTCTTGCAAGCACAGCATTGATTTTCATTGTTTGGGTTTTTAAATTTAATCACTGGTATGACTGCAGATGTTCATGAAAGAAGGAATCACAGAAGTTACACAAACGTTTAGTTTTTCATGCTTATTCACTTCACACTTGTCAGAACCGAGGGAGGGCTGAGTATTTGCCTGCAATGCTTTCCAGCAGCTATATTGCTGTTGCAGCACCTATCCTTTCAAAGGAGCAGTTTGGCCCGTCCCATCGTCTCTGTCACTTTTCTTGTTTTAGGATCCCAAGGACAAGCAGAACTTACAGGTTGCTGGCCCTGTCTTCTTTCGACACAATGGGAAGACATAATTGAAAGAATCTCAGCTAATTTCATTTTATGAAACTTTCTGGCTTTGCTAATCTCTTTCTATGACACAGAGAATGGAGAAACGTTAGGGCCCTGAACTAAGTACTGGATGAGTTAAAAACTCCTCAATGTCAAAAGCAAACAAACAAAATGTAGCGACTGTAAATGAAAGAAAGAAAAACAACAAAACTGTATAACATCTGTTGATGTGGTTAGAAAAAACTATTATTCTATGAGAAACAATTAAATAAAACAATTAAGCAGGAGGTTGGCATAAGGCAGCTAGGTAAAGCCTAGAGTATGGGAAAGCAAACAGGTTAAGCAGGTTTTGCTGCTGTCTCAATATCCCTGAGGTACCCATGGATAATACTAGGCTTGCTTTGCTCGAATTTCATTGGAGTTACATCAGAGATGCCAAAAACTGGCATTGTACTTAAGGGAACTCTCCCCTCACCCCAACTTCTGTTATTGATGATTACAAAGACAGGGAAGCCTTTAATAAATGTTTTCTTGCTCAGATTACATAAATGAGCAACTGCTGAAGAGAATTCAGTGGGAAGGCTGATCTGAGGTTCCCCTCCCGCATCTGGGAGAGAATCCTGACAACTAGCTAATGTCTATTCACTTACTCATTTGAGTCAAGATTTTCATCACTGCTACAATAATTGTTACTTCCTATTTTTCAGAGGGCAAGGTATCAATACATAGCTCAAAACTATTCTGCCAGAGTGTAATTCGGATTAGCTAACTTTGTTTAATATGTATGTATTTGTGAAACAAAAGCAACAGTTCTTTGCTTATTTTAAAAGAGAAAAGGCCAATCAAGATGTTTTAAATAAATATAGATAGATATCTAATAAAAGGAATAAAAGAAACAGGATAGTTTCAAAGTAATATTTGCATACTGAAGCCGTACAGAGATGAAAAATATTCACTGTGTACAGGGGAAAATATGCCTTCTGATTAACTCTACAAAGTGTTAGATAATCTAAGCATCCACCTCTTTTCCTCATTATATGAGAGCAATTTTCTGATTTATTTTATATTTACAAACCCTCCTTGACTCCAACATGATGTAGGATAAAACATGTCATGTTTTTATGGGATTTTCTATTCCATTCCCAGTCAATGTTTTCCTAATCATTTAAAATATTTCTGTTATAATTTTCTGGGCCTCATTCAGTGTTTAATTCATATAAACTAGAGAGTTACTTTATATTTACTTCCCATAGCCATTTAAAAAAACAGAGCTGTAAAGGCAAAATAGGTAACATATGCAAAATATGGAATGGGTTAAAGTGAAAACAAAATATACAAGTTCTAACTAGTACCTGTGTCCTGTAATTTGCCTGCAGATTTTCTGTTGTAAAATTAGTTGTTTATGCCATTTTATTAGGGTTCCGTTCATGAACAGAAGGTGCATCAGGCAAAATTGTTGATCACAATGTCTTTGCAATACCGTGGAAGACAATCCCTGCTACAGGTGTACATTACTGATCCAATGGTTTTGCTTCATACAGCCATTAATGGGGGACATGCAGGGTCTGGAAAGTCTTAGCAAGGCAGGACTTGGCACAGAGTCCCCAGGTAAGCATTTCAGCTCTTTCCTTTATGTAACTCTCACTTTCCTGGTGTTTGGTAACCTGCTTGTATGTTAACCAGCTGGTGTTCACTTTTTGAACTGCCTGGGTGCAAACAGCCAGGTGACCATCCAATCTGAATGTAACCAGCATCCAAAAGCCAGCTGGAAGAAGAAAAAATAACTGCAATGTCCCTTTCCTGAAAATAGCATCCCTACCTTCCACTGTTTCTCCAGGTTAGAAGTGTTCACATAAGGTGATGCTACCCTTTAAATCACATTTTAAAATTAAGATCTTATGAAACAGAATAAGGAGGATGATGTAATTCTAGGTCAAAATGGAAATGACACGTCAGAGTCCATATACATAACCTTTAGTTATAACCCCCTGATTGTCTGCTTTTCATCTCCAGGTTGCTTCAGACTGTATCGCTGGGTATAGAGGGCGCCCTCGATAGAAACCTCATGCTCCACCCATAACCCATTTTGCCTTTAAACATGCATGCATTTTGCACTCAACAACCCCCTTTACACTAAAAGTTGTAGGAAGAGACAAATAAAACCTCTTTCTGAGATGTATTTTTTGAGACTCTGCTTGCTCCCTAATAGGATGGGGAAAATTTCTTCTGCTTCAGGGACACAAGGGCTCTATTAACAACTCAACCACAACTTCCTCCATAATTTTGGTGTTCTAGTTGTGCTGTACACCACTTTCCCCATGTTTACAGCTGAGGTAATACTTGCTACATGACAGTGTTATAAAGATAATAAATTAATGCTTTATAGCACAAAATTTCCCAGAAAGATTACAGGTAGCAAGCACTTGAAAGATGCCAAGTTTCTTGTGACATTGTAATAGATTGTACAATGTATTTTAGAATGAATTATATTTTTCTGTCAAGGTAACAATGAATTTTAAGATAGTGTTTTCTGTGATTTGAATTCCTAGGATGAAACTTTGAAGATTTTTCAAGTTTCAAATATCCTCTTAAAAAAACCCCAACCAACCAACCAACCAACCAACCAGCGATATTTAAAATATTTCTTTGATCTTTTGAGAATGAACAGCCTAATTTTAATTTACACTCCTCACATATTATGCTTCAACTTGTAGCTCAAGATAAGTTTCTGATACCATTAGCCCAAGGTTGCTTATACTTAAAAAAAAAAAAAAATCGTGAAAAGGTAGAATTGCATGGGCCCTAAACACATTGCTGATACACACCTTTGTTCTGAGACTAGGACTATAGCTGCCTAGACTATTCCTGACAAGTTCTTGTCTAATCTTTTCTTAAACTTTCCATTTCGGTTCACTTACTTTTCAAAACTGTCAGAAATTATCGTCCCACATTTGGAAAACTTATTTAAATAATTTAATTTGATAATTTAAAAGAATGGCCTAAGGGTTTGGAGGTGCCAGCGATATTTAAAATATTTCTTTGATCTTTTGAGAATGAACAGCCTAATTTTAATTTACACTCCTCACATATTATGCTTCAACTTGTAGCTCAAGATAAGTTTCTGATACCATTAGCCCAAGGTTGCTTATACTTAAAAAAAAAAAAAAATCGTGAAAAGGTAGAATTGCATGGGCCCTAAACACATTGCTGATACACACCTTTGTTCTGAGACTAGGACTATAGCTGCCTAGACTATTCCTGACAAGTTCTTGTCTAATCTTTTCTTAAACTTTCCATTTCGGTTCACTTACTTTTCAAAACTGTCAGAAATTATTTTCCCACATTTGGAAAACTTATTTAAATAATTTAATTTGATAATTTAAAAGAATGGCCTAAGGGTTTGGAGGTGTGTCTGGGGAAAATCCAAGCAAATAAAATATATTATGAAGTTGATAAGAAAGTTGATAATATTTTAGATCTGAAACTCAGCCCATTTAAAAACTGGCTTATCAGAAATCCTGGAAACTGCAGCATATAATAACAAAATCCTGTTACATAAACCTTTAACAAACACAGAAAAAAAAAAATCATTTACATATTATTCTGAAAATGTTACAGAATTTAAAAAAATGTTGGAATCTTAATTTATGTTTTAAGTAATCTCTTAAATTTAGTGAAATAATTATTAGATATGAGGTTTTATAAAACAGTTATCTTTTTCTGTTAAGTTCTTTATTTTAGAAGGAAAACTTTAATTCGAGGTCAGAATTGGAGGATAGAGATGAGATTTAAATAAGGGATGGTGTTTCCTTCTTGCATTAAACCTCCATTCCATTTTTTTGAACCCAGAAATGATATTATGGTAGATCCCAGGAAGAGCTGAAATACTGGTACGATTTTTCTGAAAATATGGATTAAGTTGTATCGTTTGCTAAAGGTTTGTACAGAAATGCTAAGTGAGAAATAATTCACACCCCTCATATATTATATAGTTTACTCTCAACAACTGTTAATCTGAGATGAAGCTTGCTGGTAGGAGTGGAATGTGCAAGCTGTAATGTCTCTCCCAGCATCAAGTACGTAGGAGGTGTTTAAGAAAGAGCCAGCTCTAGAAATGTTGGCACAGGGTGCCTTGTTCTGTCTACTTTTCCTTAATGATACTCTTCAAATTACTTGGAAGTTCATCCCACACATGATTAACCAGCACGTTCAGGACAATTAGATGAAGCGTACGCTGTATTACACTGCCTTACCCAAAACTGTATTTCCAAATTATAACACTTTCCTCCTGAGCAGGACCTTGACCTTCAAGACATATCTACACTGTCCTCAACTTACTGTAAACTTATGCCATGCATATTAATGTGTGAAAAGCACGTTGCTCGCCTACTAGTCTCTCATGCCACTCAAGGTGTGTCTTGCTAGTTCTAGCTTGCAGAAGCAAAGAGTTTTCATTGATATGCTACAGGGTGTTCAGCCAGTTCTCACTGTATCTGCAAATAACCAAGCATGAGTACAGATACAGATGCATATTTTATCCAAATGGAAGCCATCATATCAGAATGCTAATCCTCAGAAGTGACAGTCACAACTCTTCTGTATGCTTTGTTTTTAGAAGGATATCCATGTATCTCTTTGTATATAGCATAGGCACATCAGCTTTCATTTCACAATCAAAATGTGACATAGCACCCTTCCCAACCTTTACAGCAACAGAAAATATGGACACCGAGAATTAGTAACTACTCAGTGAAAATTCCAACTCACTAATGCCTCAGGAAAGTTATGATTAACTTTCTATCATCTTTCATATTCTGGCCAACACAATAGCATTGTAGAGAAGTACACAAATGCACTAGTGACAATCTGAGCCCAAATCTGAGATGAACCATGGTCCTAAATTCTCTTTCTAAGTCAGTCAACAGAGTTGGGTTAACTTCCAAAAAGGTTCACAATGCTTGTGCTCTCCGGGAATGCTGAGAGGAAAAATGTTGTTTGCTGTGGATGCCTAGAGTTCCGCTATGATACAGAGTTGAAGACCAGAGAGGATCACTACCATGAGATAAGTTTGCCTGTGTAATACAAGCCATTGAACTTCCATGGATCCTCTTCTGCTCAAGGTCCAACACCTATAAACAAAAATACAGCTTCAGAATCAATATCCAAAATTATGTAGATATATTGCTTTATATAAAACTCCTCCAATTTCCGTCTGCTCTCCATTGAGAGATTCTCCATTCTTATTTTGATTCACTACCTTTTCATGAGAGTTCTGACTTGACACCACCTTGACACCCATTTAATCCAGTATTGGTCTCTCTATTTTTCCAACGGTATCATAATTATAGCTTTCCCATTTTGCACAAAGACATGCATTTAGGTCTTTAGACCTTCTGTGAAAAGAACTTTTTCCCATTAAGCAATGAGTTTTAAGTGTACACAGTCATCATTCAGTTATCAGGGGTAATAGAGGATTGGGAAAAACTAGATAAAACAAAAATACGGATAATAGCAAGCACATGAATTACACTGTGAGAGTACATTTAGTACATTCTCTTCTCAAAGCTTAAAAAGTCCTGTTTATCCAGTTTTCACTTAAGAGCAGAGTACTTCTACATAGCAACAGGCAGAGTTTGACCTGTTAGTATCAAGCCCTCTTTATTATGCATTTTATGGACAGTTCTGTATGTGACGTGCATGGGAGAGCAAGGAATGGGGGAAGGTGTGGTTAATATACAATTTAGATAATCCACCCAGAAGAATCCAGTAACCTGAAACCTCTGATCCCTGTTTCTCTTCCTTTAGTACTGGTCCTGCTATTTCTGATATGACAGGCATGTACACATGCCCAGTTTAAAACTAATACACACCACTTGATTTCATGGCAACTCTTTTCTTCTTTGCTTGCAACTCTCTCTCCCATGAGGAGTTCCCGGGAGCCAACAGTGCTGTCATCCTCTTTGACCATGAGGCACATGCTCCCAGCGTGCTTCAGATATCTCCCCACCTGATGCACATGGTTGTAGTGGTCACATTTGGCTGATGTTTTGGACAGAACATGGTGCTCTAGCTCTTCATAGGGAACTCAGATTTTAAATTATTCATGACTTTCAACCTGCTTCTGACTGCAGTAGTTTTGGCTCTCAGTGTTGGTCTTGTGTCAAAGAGGAAGCTTCAGTCAAGGTTGGTCGATTTTCTTTCTCAGCACATTCTAACTCCTTGCCTAAGTGTTAACTCTGGGTTTTCTCAGCATATATATGAGTTTTGGCCTGTATCCCAATCATGATTTAGCCTGTTATCACAGACTCCATTAACCTCAAAAACTTGTAAGACTGGATCTGTTTCCTTAGAGTAGAGATGAACTGCTTTATGCGTACATTATTTTCGGGTCTCATCTTTTTCAGAAAAATCTCTGTATTTTACACAGAATAAGACTATGCCTTATTAAAAGCAAGGCCATCTGTTGCCAGAAATAAGATGATCTTCTGACAAGCTAGCACTCATCATTTGCAGTTATGACATGGATTGTTATTTATGTGTCCACCAGTCCTACATGTTTCCAGAGAGTGTCGATGATGCTTTTAACTGATCCACTAAAGGTGATTTTTAGCTGCCTTTAATTACATTAAGGTGCTTTGCTTAGTAAACATCCAGATCCAAGAGCACTAGATAGATCTGAACATGAGCTCAAGCACTGGTGTGCCATTGTCCATACTGCTCAATTGCTAGTGTATTCCTCGCCTCATGCTCAAACTGGCTGTGCTTGAGGAAGAGTGCTTTTCTGTAAGGACACGAGCCATGATGTGCCATTCCAGAAGCGATCAAAAGGGACTTCAGGGCACTGGGGCGACTGGTTCAAGGATCGGGAGCACAGGTAGTGTTTTCCTCTATCCCTACAGTGACAGGGAAGGATACTGAAAGGAGCAGGAAAACACACCTGATCAACACGTGGCTCAGGGGTTGGTGCCATCGGAGGAATTTTGGCTTTTTTGATCATGGGGAGGTTTACACGGCACCGGGCCTGCTGGCGGCAGATGGAGTTCAGCTGTCTCACAGGGGGAAAAGGATTCTCGCTCATGAATTGGTAGGGCTCATCAAAAGGGCTTTAAACTAGGTTCGGAGGGGGAAGGGGATGAAACCAGGCTCACTAGAGATGAGCCGAGGGGTGGCGTGCCAATGCCGGGGGCGAAATCAATAGCCCAGCTCAAGTGCATCTACACCAATGCACACAGCATGGGCGGCAA
>NW_008796216.1:788401-809336 GCF_000699145.1 Aptenodytes forsteri
TGGCCTGTATCAGAAGTAGTGTGGCCAGCAGGAGTAGGGAAGTGATCGTGCCCCTGTACTCGGCACTGATGAGGCTGCAGCTCGAATACTGTGTTCAGTTTTGGGCCCCTCACTACAAGAAGGACGTCGAGGTGCTGGAGCATGTCCAGAGAAGGGCCACAAGGCTGGTGAAGGGTCTGGAGCGCAAGTCTTATGAGGAGCGGCTGAGGGAACTGGGGTTGTTTAGCCTGGAGAAGAGGAGGCTGAGGGGAGACCTCATCGCTCTCTACAACTACCTGCAAGGAGGTTGTAGTGAGGTGAGTGTCAGTCTCTTCTCTCAAGGAACTAGCAATATATGCAAAAAGACAGCAAGATGTCTAAATACGATTAGCTGAACATGGTCACATACATGAACGGACTAACGTGATCCACCTGTCTTTTACAAGTTAAGCTAATAAAGCTGCACAAATAGATTATATTAATTTGACTAACAGCACTCTGTGTCATTACTAGAGTTGAAAGTCAACAAGGAAAGATGTACCAAATATAACATAATTCATACAACCAGCCTAACTGTTTCTATGTAGGAAGTTTCAGAAAGTGGTTATTTTCCATTTCCATAGAAACTGTTGCCTCGTTTAACAAGTGTCTTTGTCCAGTCCCGGGGATCCTTCAGGAATGCACAGTTAATTAGAGAGGGCTCCACGGGGGCTTTTACCACATTTTGTGATTTTCTCTGTTCATTTTGCACCTCACAAGGCAGAATTCCGTAGGTAACTTTAAAAATCAATGGGTTCTGAGTCTTTCAGGAAAAAAATGCCTGTTTTGTAAAATGCCAAAGAGAAGGAAATAGAGATGAAAGAAAAAAATAGCTACAGCCCACTGATGCATGCTCTTATTCTCTTGACAACTGAATCACATAGGAAATTCAATTAAAATTAGTTTAGACTGACTTTGAGGTTCATTACTGGTTCAACACAAAAAAATAATATTACACTAAGGTTTTCACCCATAAGAGTGTTTCTTTGAATGTATTTCTCAATCAATATCATACTTTTGTCTTATTCTTTAGTCACTTTATATTTTTTATGAGGCTTTTTCTGAATGGAATACAAAATAATAAGCCTATACCAGGATTTATAAAACAAAACAAAAACTTAAATACCATTTTAAAATTGTTTGTAAATAATATGAAGGATGGTTAAAGTTAAGTGTTGCATATACATCCTACAAAGTCACACCCTAGTTTGAAAATGCCTAAATCTACAATTGTTATTAATTTGTTTTGAGAAGATAACAGGACTGGAGGAAGGAGGGGCACTGGAAGGAGCATATTTGTATGTGGGTGGGCAAAGAGAGGGCTGAGAGAGGTAGAGGATGTTTTCAGCAGTTTTGGGTGAGGAGGGGGAGAACTGGCAGGACAGATGGCTCTCTTAAAAGCAGGATGGCAGAGGAGACCTGCATGGGATGCTGAGCAAGAGGCAAGAGTCAGAAGGGTCCAGGCATCTCTAGAGGTCTGGATAGGAGAGCGGAGTCCGGATAGTTTCAGAGAGAGATTTCTGTAGCAGATTATGGATGTGTTTGGGGGAGAGACGAAGGCAAGGGATGGTCTTTCTTCTCTCCTTTACTCACCAACTTCCTCCTTTTGTGCTCTTCCAGGGTGTAAGAACAGTGCTCCCCCTTCTTCTCCTAGCAGTCCTTTCCCACCAGGAACAAGCTCAAACCATCTCCTTGGGCCTTTGGGACCTCTTGGTGAGGGCAGGGCTGTTTCCTTTGGGAGGAAAGCAGCAGGATGCCACAAGGGTGGTTCTGCCACTGCGAGTGCGTCAGGGTGGGTGGTGCAGTGGGGCCAGAGGAGCTGGGCTGGACCAGCGGCTGTGCGGGCAGATGGCAGGGCATCTTCTCAGGCAGGGCTGCAGCAGACACCCTTCCCTGCACGCCAAGCCACCGCTGCCCTCACCTCTCCTCAGGCGCGTGCCAAGCCTGATCTCCGGCAAAAATGACTGGGATGCAAATGTCCTGCCTGTAAACCAACTCCCTGGCTTCCAAATTCTTTCTGTAGTGCTAGCCCTGCCCCACAGGTCCTGGGCCCATGTAGGGAGAAGTGGCAGGGTTTCAGCAGCAAGCTCAGTCCCCTGCAACTGATTGCTCTCCCCACAGCAACAACTGCAACTGGAAAGTGGAAAATGTGGGCTTGGATACTTTTGGGCCAAGGAGAGAAATCTTCTCACTTCTGGACGATGGTTTTAAATACTAGGCCACTTATATATTACTAGGGAAGAGGGTAACTCTTCCTGATATATTTTGGAAAAAAAAAACCCACCACGTTTTAGATTTTTATGAAGGAGAAGATATTTTCAGCATTATAAATCCAGAGTGCAGAAGGCACCTTCTATCAGCAGGTGACTGGTCAATAAATGTCCCAGACAGACTGTCCTTGAAATTTCCTGTCTTGGCTAATTCCAGCCTTCTCCGCATGCTGTCTTCTGAACTCTGCTCCTGCGACAGGCTGGAGGCACACAAGGATGGCTTTTGATCCTGCTATAGCAACCAGATAAATAAGTCCCTTTGGAGAACTTGGGCTGAGGCAAAGTGGAAATTAGTAAAATTTAATCTTTCCATTAGGATATGTCTTAAAAGTTTTTAGAAAAGTAATTCCTTCATTTTATCTACCTAGTTTCATTGCCTATGAAAATTAAATTTTATTAGAGGAAATACAGTGTGCTGGTCTCAGTATCACTTAGGTACTAAGAAATCACCCGCATGCTGTGAACTTCATCCGGTGGAAGCTGTTACCAATGTAGATGGCATTTAGCCAAAAAGAGATAGAACAATAGGGGCCCAGCCCAGCAAACCCCCCCGCATGAATCCCAAGTTACTCCAATCTCACAGTCACAAATGCTTCCAAGTGAGCTAAGGCCAATCTCCAGCAGACAGCTATTGTCAAGGAACATTAAATGGGAACACTTGATTTGAAGAGGTAGTCTAGCAGAAGGGGCTCCACTTAACTATGACTCTTAGAGCTACTGCTGCTCACAGCTCCCCATTTTCTTTGTGTTCCTCTTCCTTCTTAAAAAGCATGGGCAGGACAACAGTGCTTTGTTCATTATCCTTTTTTGCAGCAGGACCTCTTTGTACTGGGAAAGGTAAAGTGACCTCTATTAATTCATGACTCACATGAGCGGTTACTTCATCTGAGTTTTGAAATGACTGGCATTAGAAAAGCCTTTGCATCTCCCAAGGGGCTCTGTTATGTAGACCCTACATAACCTACATAGACCCTACCCTAAGGTAGACCCTTCAAAAGCTCTCCACCTGCCTGGCTCAGAGTATGAGTTGATGACTTATCATTTGGAATAAGTAAATCTTCATCTTTATTATGATATGGACACAAATGATGTTTCGGACAACTTTGGCATGACCTAGACTATATTCTTTTAGTTTCTCCAAAACAAACTCCCTATCTTTTTAGCCACACAGGATATAAGTCTTGGAATTTAAAAACAAAGTTTTAATATAGTCAGATCAGGTTTGATTAAGCATCAGCATGTTTGGGTTTACCTGCAATATCTGTCCTTACAATTTAGTTCTTTCAAGCCTGCTCTCATCTGCTCTCATACATTGCAGTATGTAAATCAAGATATACTGGCATGCTGTACCTGCAGGAGATTGTGAGTACAGCATTCTTCTCATGGGAGTGCTGAAAGATGAGGAACTGAACTGCAACCATTTAAATTCATCACATTCATAATTATCAATTGTACCACATACCATGTACACCTCAACGCAGTTTATTAAAATGAAGAAAATATGCAGGTAGGTTTAAGAATAATTGTGACTGAAATATATCCTACTAAATATAATGCAAAGGGTAATTTCTCTCCATTGGATATTGTATACTTCTTTGTAACCATGGGAGAGGAAAAGAAAACCACCCAAAAGACTTGCTTGAGGCATTTCTTTCTTCTACACCCATTGTGAAATCTTTCCAGCTCTTGGCAGAAAGTCTGACATTTGCATACCATGCCAAAGAAAATAGTTACCATTTTATACATTAAAATAAGAAAGAAAGAGGTGAGAGTTATTAAAAAAAAAAGGAAATTTAGCACATACTAGGTTTTGGTCTATCATATGTGGTGGACTGACATTACAAGAAAATAGATGCAGTTCAGTTTCAAAATCATTTGAATGGTCTGCTTGAGGATACTAAAAGATAGCAAAGAAGTCAAACAATTAAACCATCTCAAACAATGCTCAAATGTTATTTCCCAGAATTGTGAAACCTAGGGAGTGAAATCTGAATTTTGTTGTTAACTAAGTAGAGTCCTTCAGGACATGCTGTGACTATTTCTCAAAGTACTACAATAAATGCAACCTCATCCTGAAACACCACAAAATACCATCCTCAGCTTTCAGCTGGGAGAAGACTCTGAGCAAGTGATGACTAAAGATCCCAGTAGAACTGAAAAAAAAAACCCCAAAGTAGAACATCATTTCATAACTCCCATGTACAAAAATGCAGAATAGAAATAATCAGAAAGTGATTGTATTCTAGAGGTTGAGTGGAGGAAGGTCAAATCCTCAATAAATATCAGAAACAGGTAAGCTGATTTTTAGAACTATTAAGAACTGAGGGCAAAACAGAAATGTCATTATTTTCTGCCACTGTGTGATGGTTCACACACATGTTAAAGATTCAGTACAATCCTGACCATCTATATCAACAAAATAAATCAAAAAGGTAACAATAATGTCTGAAGATGTGAGAGAGCTTGAAGAGTTACTAAAAAAAATAAAACTCATTAGCTAAAGGTGACAAAACAAAATTCAAGCAAGGAAATAAATGGAAGATAGGTCCATTGCTGAGCATTAAAACCATTGCTATTTCCAACATAAAATATCCTTGAATAACCAGAAGCCGGAGGGATTTTCTAGGAAAAAAGATCCCTTTATCCATGCATAGTACTTCAACACTCTTTCTCTAATCATGCACCTCTGACCAATGAATCGAAGACCACTAGGAAATAAAAAATCTCTTGGTTTGTGAGGAACGACAGGACTAAACTAAATTACTTATGAGACAACAAATAAGAAGAAGAAAAAGAGAAAATCAGAGTTTTAAAATAGTAAAATCAGAGGTGCATCTGCTCTGGCAGTGAAGCAGCTAATATTATGGGCCAGCCTGAAGGCAAAACAGAGCAAAGGACATGCAGGAGGCCCAAAGGCATGTGCAATTGCTAAAATAACAGGGCCAGGACACCAGCTCAGCACTGTTCCTATCATCTGTACCGTTTCATTCCTAGCAGGCTTCCAGGCATGGCAGGGCTAGTTTTAGGGCTGTAGCAACTATCAGACAATGCCCAGGAAAGGTCTGAGGAACAGCATGAGCCAGGGATTTTTTCCAGTATGCAATCTGGACAGAGCTGGGCTGTTTGGATCAGGGAAGGGAGTTTAGCTATGGCAAGCTGTACTTGTCCTCAGGGCCACATAACAGGCCTTATTTTCTGGTATGAATATATGTGATCACAGGAATTCCTGTTAAGCTTTTTGGTAGAGTGGATGGGCTGCTTGCTCTTCACCAGCTCAGAAGAGGCTGGACAAGGAATTCCCAAGACTACAAAATCATTAAGTATATAAGATGAAAAGCTGAGAAGAATATAGCCAGGATCTCAGTATAATGTTATAATGGGGCTGAAAAAGAGGTTGCACTATAACATGTTTCCTTGTAGCTGTGTGCAAGTGTCTTCTTGTCACCACAGAAAACAGAACTAGAGGATAGAGGGTTTCATCGGTATTGTTTGAGGCTCAGTGGAAATAAAACACACACCACTGTTCTTGGGCAGGAGCAAGGAGGATGGGCATGAAGAAAAACAACCATGTTTTCATGGTTGACAGTAACTGGCAAGTGGGTTATTCTGTCTCTTCAGAAAATAAGCTTGTGGGTTTGGGGTTTTTTTTTCCTCTCTTAGGCTGCACTTGGTCCTGCAGGTGTCCTAAACATCCCCCTAGGAGAGGAAGTAAAGGGCCTGGGCTGCTTCCACACTTTCTCCCCTCCTCTTTAAGACCATGCAAAGACATAATTCTTATAGAGACAGTAGAGAGCATGTGCCTATTTACCTCATTTATCTCAGCATTGCCTTTACGTTGGCTGAATATCAGGGAGTTGCCTCACCTGTAGCTATAATACCTATACGTATTTCTTAAATTGAAGGTGCAGCCAAGATGGTGGATCTTTTAGAGAATATATATGTTCCAATATGTATGAAAAAGATCCATATAAACAGTCATTTCTGCGTCAATCTTGTGTTCCTATTTAAAATTCGCAGCAACAACCAAGGGAAATACAAGTTTCTTTTTGAGCCTCCACCCACAAATTGATGACTCTATACAGATCAACAGAAGAAAATCCTGTTTATAATTAACGTATAACAGTGGTGTAGCAACTTTGACACAGATCTTGGTGTAAAGAACAAAATATTTCCATGCAGCCTGACCACCACCCAGGCTTGTCCTTGCCTTCTTTATCTTTACAGCTTGAGCCAAAACTACACACTTGAGAATTAGGCCACTGCAAAGAGGGTCTACTGGGCCTATGGGCTGTGCTTTTCATTTAATTTCTTTTTGAAGAGGAAAAGTAATAGTATCTCCCAAGCGTATTCCATTTTTCACATCAGGATAAGGTCATAAAGTCAGTTATGTCAATCTGTGACATGATTTCTCCTTCCTAGTTCAAAGGGCAAAAATGTTTAACCGCTGTCAACTTTTAAACAGTCAACACTACTCACCAACAGGAATGGGTTGATGTGAAGCACCCAGAGCTGTTGCACTGTGTGCATGCAGGGTTGTCTCTGCATGCCCATGCTCCGTTAAGAACAGAGTTCTGTTGTCATCAGAACAGCTACAGCTGAATAAAGCAGAATTAAAGCTGGGGTTGTGGAAAATCAAGCAACAGCATCAGAGCTACACGTATGGCCAGCCATTTCTAGCAGAGATGAGCACAGTGAGAAAAAATGCCATTTACATATGTAACTGAGAGGATTTTTTAACTAAGGTATCTATTGCCCTCCTTGTGGGTATGATGGTAGAAATGGACAGTAACAATTTAAATGGTTAACCCGGTCACAAACTTGCAATATTGTTAGAGAGAGTAATCTAAACTTATGAAAGTTCCTTTGACCATTCAGCTTTCTTAGTTCCAAGATCCATATAAAGGGGGAAAGTAAGTTGCATTTTCAATTACATATACTTGAAGTGGATGAATATTGATGGATTTTTATTGAATTTATTAAGGATGTTAGAGACGTGCAGAGAGTCAGGTTGTACAACCCAAAGCCAGAGGAGCTCTTTCTCATAGGCCCACTAATTTCAGTAGGTTTTCTCTTGGAAAAAGGACCTACTATCCTGAGAAATAACTGCCTGAACTACCTCAAATTGCATCATTTTGTCTGCCTTAGACAGCTAAAAAAAGGAAAAGGAAGCTACTTTTCAATATGTTCAATGTTCATTTCTAGCAATAGGTGTGGGAGAAGGCATCCTCTGAGTACTTTTTATTCTGTGGTGACACAAAATAACAAGTGCAAATAACAAGCATACAAACCTGCTGATGAAAGAAGTGAGCAGAGTCCCATTTTATTGAAGGAGAGGAGGTGTTAATTACAGACCTCATGGTAACTGAGCTGCCAAGAACTAATAAGTTTAATATTCAAATTTAAATGGTGCATTATTTCCTGATTCTTACATGTTCAGATATTTAGACTAAGGTCAAGATGGACTATATTATTCTTTTTACTTTAAAAAATGTTTTCCTACACTTCACGTTAAAGTCTGTTTTATCTGCAAATAAAGGGGAGAACATAAGGCAGTAAAAAAGGCAACTCAGTCTTTTCAGAATTAAAACTACTAAAATATCCATAGACCTAAAGACAAAAGCAAGCTTGAAGCAGACATGCTACATCAAGAGAAACCAATGCAACTCCAATCAGTAGTATCAATTTTTCATTAGTGTGAAGCAGCAAGCCCAGCTCTGGTTCAGATGGAAAGTGCTGGTCCCAGTGGCCAGCTGTTGCCCCAGGGATCTAAGGCGCGGGTTAGGTGTCTGTTCTGCATCAGCAGGATTTAGGTGTCAGCCTTCCTTCACTGGTTTGGAGAACTGCCACTTCATTGCCACAGCGGTTGCAGGTGCTTACATTCCTCTCAAACGATGTGTTTGGGTCCCTTGGCACTGCTAGTGAGTACGTTCAGGCGTGCTTCCTTGTTGGCTGCACTTTGCCACAGGTAAAGGCTTACTCTACCCAAGCCTGTTTGGCATTCGGGTGAGGCACCCCTGTGTCCAAGTCTCTCTGAGACCTCAGTCCGGCCTTCGAATGTCTTTGATGCTAATTATGATAAAACAGCTGCGTGAAGTTTAGTCTATATTTGAATAGACTAAGACTATATTTGAGTAGACTAAGACTAAGACAAGCCTTGTCACTGAAACTGCTTGGGATTTCCTGTACACAGCCTGTTTACTGAGCGTGAGATTAATTTCAACTCATTGCAGCCATCTAAAAGTTAAACTGCCAGTCTAAGCTACATCACCAAGACACCTCCAGAAGATGATTCATTTCACATACCATGAACACCTCTCAGATGTTCTTTTCTCTCTGTTGATCACAGAAGGAGCTGAGGTGCCTCACTTAGGCTATGATCAAGTAAAAATGGAAGAATTTAATGTTAGGGCTGTTTGATCTTATACTTTGGTTTCTTGTAATTTATTATGTTTTCTTTATAAATTAGGTTCTGTATGGGAAGTGTTGGGTTTTTTGTTACCAGTGGTCATTAATATACTTGGACAAATAATATGCTGTCATAACCTCAATATTAAGAAAAGCACCTTGACATATGGAAATTTAAACCTGTAGTGTCTTATTGGTCCTGGTCTCAAATATTACAGCTGGCTAGAAGTAGACTATTTTAAAGCACAATTTTTAAAAAGAGCAGAGGAAAGCAGCAGGTCAAACCACATGAGAGAGTACAGTGAGTGGGAAGGATGCAGCTTTATGTTGATGATAATTTTATTCTTTCAAGCTCAGGTGACTTGCGTTATCCTTTCTGCAGCTGAAATTCCATTGTGTTTATGTTAGTTAATAAAATATACAAGTCAGTTATTTTCCCCATAGGCATTTTTCGTGAAGGCATTTAAGCTGCATACTAAAATTTAAATGCATTGAGTTAGCTGTTGATTTCCTTTGAATATCTAAGCACACACACAAATTAGGTCAGAATGTTTTCTATTAGACAATGGTCACATAAAGTAATTAAAAATTAGTTCTCAGAGCTTCATTTTGCCAGTAATTTATTCTGAAATTCTTACTAATGATACAGTGGAAGAAGTATCAGTATTTTAAATTTATTAAATAAATATTGCATATGTCCTGTAACTGAAGTTTGAGCCTAGTTCAGATTTGCAGAGGTACTTCAGTTCTATTTTTGCTACCATTTCTTCTGTCCTTATGCTGTTCTTCAGAGTAAAGTTTTAACATACTATTATGGACGACAAAAAAGGGAAGATTCAAAATATGCAGATAGAAAGAAGGAGCATGATTCCCACTGATTTTTAATAAATTTGATACCTAACTGCTATTTATGTCTTTAAAGTTTTTCCTGAAGTGATTTAAATCAAAGAGAAAACAGAATGTTCAAAACCTAGTGAGTACAAGCAAACTTTGTGCATGCAGGTGAGGATTTTAAATCTGCATGCTATTTTGGTACTTACACGGCCTGCTTATGCATCATATCCAAGCATATTTAACAGTAGATACACCCTTCTGTCCTCATGAAAGAAAAAATCACGGGTTAGTTATTTTTGGTTTTCCTGCCCCAAATCCAAAGTGCATGGGAAAACTCATGCTGAGTTTTTGGGTATCCTTATTTCACAGCTAGCACCTAGCACCAGTGAGGGCTGTGCTCTACTGCCTTGTAAAAGTACTGTTCAAGACTTCCACTGTTACGCAAGGGCTGGGTGTTGAAGATGACCATGGTGACAACCAGCAGCGGAGATTCATAGGCAGCCAGGGCCAGTTTCTGTGACAAGTTTGGCACCAGACTGCATTCAGGAGAAATAAAACTAGTGCTAACAGCCACATCTTACCCAGTGCTTTGGCAAGGTCAGGGAGCTGCTGCTTTTTTCTAACATCTGGAGCAGAGACTCTATTGCTCTGTCACAATATCAGAAGCATTGCTGTAGTCCAGTTTGACCTCACACATACATGAATCTCTCTGGCTAGATTTATGCTGTCAGATGTGGGTTTTGGGGTTGCATGGATGTAATGTATTTCCAAGGAGAGCTCAAGGACATCAGGGCTGCAGACTAACAAAATGCAGAGTCAGGTGCCATTGTTTGGGGAATGTGAGAGCAAAAGGTTCACACCTTGTTATTTTTTGTTACTAGTGTCTCCTGCAGTCTAGCTGACATATGGCTTGAAGTATCTATTCTTTCTCCAGATGTCATTCCATGCTAGTGTGTCATGAGAGTTTGGTGGTTATGATTTAAGTGCACTTACTATCAGAGGTCTACTTCTGTCCTGCTAAATCCGGATAAATCACACCTGAACTCCCAAAAATCTTCCGAGAGGACTCAAATATTATGGGAGATATAACTTTTTTTTGTAGCACTTTGTGGGGGAGGTTTTGGAAACCAGAGTAACTGCAGCCCCTAACAGCTGAGATTTTATCCTGAAAGAAAGTACTTGAAAGAGGTCCCATTTGCCTCAGCAGTGAGAAAGAGTACTGGTTATTGGCAGTCCATAGGCAACAGAATATGCCCATGCTCTCCCTCCTAGTCTTTTCTGTGGTGCCACATTTCAGACAGAAGAGTTTAGGATGCTAGCAGCTGGCAGTGGCAAAAGATTTTTTTGAGGAATTATGTATATACTAATACATTGATTATTTGCATTCTTTAGGATTCATTGCAGAGTTTGCCATCTGAATAGAAGTTGATAGATCAGAACTAGCAATGTTTCTCGTTTCCTGTACCTTATATTTTACTAACTAGTAAAACCTAGTAAAACCTAGTTGGTGTTAGTCTACTGGTAATTTTAAGTGTAAAACCAACCCTTTCTGTGGTCAAGACATCTGAAATGGCATGAGAAAAGGAAGGAAAAAAGGGTGTGATGAAGAAGAATGGGTTTCTACAGCCTTCAGCTCCCATGGTAACAAAGGGATTTGTAACAAAAGTTCACAGAGTAGGTTTCAGGAGAGAATATGGAACATCATACAACATTTCAAAGAAAGTTTGAGATGTCAGAAATGCATTATCAGAAGAAACATGATAAGGGTTAATCAACAGATCATTTTTCTTTCTGATGTTCTTGATCTGATTTGAGACATTTCTAACAGAAAGTGAGATATTTCATTCTGTACAACATTTCCCTAGCAACAGTTTTAGACCCACCCATGCCCAAGTGGGCATTCAGAGCCCTCCTCTTCTTTAGACCTGAGTCATTGTTGAGTTTTCCCCTGAGATGTAAAACAAATTCTTTATTTCTTTGTTAGCTGTCTTGCAGATACTGCTTTCTCACTAGCTATTTAGCATGAACTAGTTTCCTGTTTTATGTGATTCACTTTATGAAAATTATTTATTTCCTATTAAATCCTTTCTACCAAAAAACTTAAGTCAATGATCATACCACTAATTTTATCCAAAGCCTGTGGTTTTGATTACACAGTGTTTAATCAAATAAAGAATGATATTTCATAAGTAGCATTATTTGAAATTAGTCTGATGAGCAAAGCAACTGGAGGAGCCAGAGAACAGAGCAATAATCAGGAAAGTGTTGTGACAAGTAATGCAAGGAAGTAAAGGCTATGATGGAAACTGAGGCAGCAGTGGAAGCAACCCAAAAATTTAAAGATGTGTGTTATCCCTGAGTAGATGTAAACTAGTCATACAAAAGAATTATCACCTGACGTCTTCAATTTCCATGTGTTCTGAAAAATAGGGATAGAGCTGAAGAAGAATGGGTATTTGAAGGAACAGCAGAGAAGAGATGAAGTTTCAGGGACTACTGAACCCTTGCAGATACCTGCTGAAAAACAATGTGTGGAAAACAGGTATGTGTTCAAGAACAAAAGATTTATGAGCAAGGCCAAGGACTGTGGTGGCTGGTGGAGCAAAGAAAGAGAGCTGTTGACTGTCAGATTAGATAAAAGGATTAATCCATGTTATTTCTGCTTTGTCACAATCACGAGTCACAGAAAGCCACCAACTTCAGCAACAATCAAGACAGTATTAATGTTTTTAATGCCAAAAATAAGCATTCTGAAACACAACAATTTTTGTGCTAGCCAGTTGTTCTACCATACCTGAGAGGATGGATATAGAGGGAAACATACTGCATAAATAAGCATGAAACTGCCCCTTAAACATACTCTCACTTCATTTTATGTGTATTTTATACTCCTATGTATACGTCCCCAATACATTTGAGGCACTTTATTTTTCTGGCTAAACTTCATTCATTGCCTTTAAATCCATTCTATATTTGAAACAACAGTAGGAGCTCTGTGTTCCTTATAAAAATTACCTAGGCATCACCAAGTCACCTGTCAAAATACTTGGCATCAAGGCGTCCCAGTCTCATAAGTATTTTGTAAGAAAACCATAATTACCTTTTAAACAGCTTTCAATTCAAGAAACCAAACACACCAGGTTAAGCCTGTTAACACAAGATAGATATCTTGTGTCAAAACCAAGCAATTTCTTTCCATTAACTATCCACTAAACTTCCCAGCTACATCTATCAAAAGATCAGTTTCTTTTTTTTTGCTTCCAAAGCAACTAACAGCACAAAAGAGAAGAGAAGATAATAGAGAAAGTCAGGGGGTAGCATAGGTTTCAGATCAGAAGTGAAGGTGCTTCTCTGGAAGGTCTGCAGGGAAAAAGTGAACTTGAAGGGGGAGAATAAGTTTTGCACAATAGTATGTCCTCTGAAACCAATTTGAGTCAACAGAATTCAACAGGAGCTTCAAAGGCTGATTTCAATGATGACCCACTGTCCTTTGAAATAATACTATAGTCACCTGGCTAGTTTTGCAGGAGCTAGTAGTGGAATTCTTCTTGAAAGAAACTAGGACTTTTCAGTCAAAATGTACTTACTGGTTACTGACTCACTGACTGATGACAAAGAAATGAAGCACACACCAAACCCATCAACAGACAATTTGGTTTCCTTATGAAACAGGAACATAAATACAGGAGAAATAATAGAAAAGTCAGAGAACTTTCCTACTTTCTATTACAATGAAAGAAAGGAAGCAAATGTTGTTTCTGAATAAAATTGTGTTGGCTCTGGTATTCAAGAAATAAGAGTTTTCCACATGTACTGTTGAACTCCACTGCCCAAAAGCCTTGGAGGAGATCCAAGATAGCCAGGTAAAAGTGTTGGTAATACGTAGCTTTTTTACACAAACAATCAAGTTTTAACTTGCAATAAAACTGCAGATACTTAAATGATTTTAAAAGTTTACTTAATAGCCAATTTTTTGGCTATGACCATGAACGTGCTATGAATTTCTTCCACTGGACCCTTTTTGCATAATACATTAGGTTTGAATGTGGCCTTATTATCCTTAACTGCCATCCCTTATCTACTTAGATCATCACCATGGACTTTGCCTGAACTTCCCCCTTCCCTCTTTGTACGAACTTCTTACCATCTCCTATATATCCTTAGATGCTTTCTTTGTTTATATATGGATTTTGGTTCATTAGCTGCCAAAAAAACATGGATTTCTGTGTCCTAAACTGTCTCTTCTGCTATGAGGTATTCTGTCAGTGTTTTTAAAATAACACCCCTACCGCTATTTGAAACAATGCCCACAATGCTTAATATTGGCAAATTTCCAGTTGCCCACTGCATTCCCAGAGGTAGTCTGTGCAGTTTTCAAGTGAAAGCAAGAGTCTCAATTTCAGGAATATGCAGCATGGGAACAAAATATCAAACCAAGGTGGTCTCAAAGGTGCAGGTGCAATGCCAGCTTGATTTCTTCAAAAGAAGCAAGATATTTGTGTTTCCATTGCTGTTGTGTTCAAAGCCTCATTGTTCTAAAAAAGGTTGTTACAATTAAGTTTGGAGAGAAAGATAACATATGGGGTTTTTTACATGTTAACATTAAAACTTTGTACATACTACAGTGCAGACTTTGGCTTCTGTGGGGAATTTTGCCCAGCTGAGAGTTAGAATTCCATTTCTTTAGCCCAAGTTTCCTAATGATTTCAAAGTTCTTCTGCATCTGTCCCTGACTAATACTAATTAGGGTGCTCTCTTTAAACTCTCATCTGCTCCACCAAGTGTTTTAAAGGGTGCCAAGCACGCCATCCAAATTTTGTGTGCTGCTTCTGCCACCTCCTGTATATCTGTTTAATCTCTGACAGGTTTGCAAAAAGCAGGAGAGGAGGAATAATTTAATATTTATCAGCAAAACCAGTTTGAGAATAGCAACAATACAACCTACTGATTCTTCCTCCAAGAAAAAAAAAATACAAACACAAAACTCCTGCTTATCATAAACTAATTGTATAGATTAGATATTTAAATGAAGAAAAAGCTTTTCATCTTATACCATGACGTTTTTACAAGTGGGAAGTATTTGACAAAACATGCAAGATGGGGAAATGTTTGAAGAATGTCCTGGTTTGGGAGGTCAGCATTTTATTTACTTGGTGCAGGGCATTATAGTAGAGCGATTTCATAAAATTAAATAAACAATGGCAAATTTGCTGGTTGCACACTGTTTGAAATGAGTGTTTACAGTTACTGCAGAGATTTTTCTAGAATTTAGTTGTGATTGGATTTATAAGACCTTTCTGGTTCTATTAAATGAGCTAAATACAGACTAAGGACTAACCTAAAGCCCACTGAAGTTATGATAAGTTATTTATCTACTGAGGCAAGAAATCTAACCTCTCTTTCCTGTGCAGGTTTCAGGTCACCTACAAATGAGCTTTTTCTTGCTTGTTTATAAGAGTTCTCCTGAGCTTACCTAGCAAAAGGTTTCACTCTTGGAGAAGACAACCTTCCCTCCCATTAATCAGCTTGTCTCTGCGTCGGGGGAAAGCTCGTGTACAGGTTCCTTCTGAGAGCTTCAGAGAGACAAGAAAAATTGCATTAAAAGGAAAGGGAGGAGGAGGAATTTACAGATGCACGGAAGACCAAGTGAACAAGTGAGAAACTGCAGTCTCCTCTTCTGCGGCTGCTTCCTGAGGACAGGCCACATTGATTGGCACTAGACTGCAGATTGCCCTGCTGTTCAGATAAAAACAGGGAATAGCACTAAGCCTCTAAACAGTAAATCAAGAAAAAATGGTCAATTGAAGATGTCACTATTTTTAGATAATAAAAAAAGACAGACTCAAATGGTTCAGAAGGGCTATATGATTACTGATGTTGTACATGCTCCAAGGATGCCAGAGGAAATCAAATTTTCCTGCACGAGACCCAAAATCTGTAGGAAGTTCTTTTAAAAACCAGCTTTTTCAAAAAAGCTGTATACAGAACTGTGACTCACCACCACCTAAGTAGTTTAAGAGAAGTTTAAAGAAAAAAGCAAATAAACAAACTCGAGCCTAGTGTCTTGCTCTCTCTCCCCCCACCCCTCTGCCTTTCTTCCCCTCTTCCCAGGAAAGATTCAGAAGAGTTTATAACAATGAAGAAGCATAACCCTATAAAATTTTAAAGAGGCTAACAGAAAAAGCTGCTTTGAATGTCTCCATAGCCCCCTTCAGGTCTTAATTGCTAGTTAAAAGCTCTCCATACAGACGCTAATTGAAAATGAAGTGTAGGAGAAGTGAAATCTAGCCTTATTTAAGTCAGTGGGAGTCTTATCATCAACACTGACAGCGGCAGAATTTCACACAGGATATTTACTGTTGCTATCCTGGTAAATAGCTCAGCACCTTTTTTAACACTCAGCTGGAAACTTTCTAGCAGCACAGTACAACCAAATCTTACAGCCTGATCCTTGCTGTGTCATATAGTCACAGTGAAGGTGAGCAAATCTATATAGACAGAGGTGATGATAATTACACGTTTGTAAGATTGCTTGGGCTTCTGCAAATGGGAAGTGTTAAGTAACTCATATGAGCATTATTACATAGTGCCTTGCACGTAGGTGACCCCTAAATTCTTTGCAGACTTCACTTCTATGAGAATTTAAAATTTAGTTTTGCACTGTTCATTTTCTACAGCCGTCATCCTTGAGACTATAGAAGGGTCCCTTTCAAGTCTGAAAGAGTGGAGATAATTTTGCACTTCTTTTGCTGCTTGTTTATATCTACTTACAGTAATTCCTATTCAAATAATATTGAAATAAAATGAACAACCCAACTTGAATTGTCAGTTTGAAAGTTTGCAGCTTTCAAAAAAGCAAAAAGCTGCAAACGACTAAGATTCAAGAGCACAAAGAAATTGTGACAGAACATTTTGATCAGAAAGCAGATATTGTGACGTATTAAAATTACACACCTCTTTATTAAATAGAAAATATGCTATCTGAACAAAAATGCACTATTTTCCTTTCCTATACAGCTATGCATGAATGTGCTTAACATCTCCCCCCCAAAACAAGACTGAGAAAGAGCAGCTACGGTATCAGAAGCAGTGTTCAATGGAAGCACAGAAATACTGGAGAACTTAAACATCACAAGGGTATTATTCATATATATTTTTGTGCCATTTAAAATAGACAAAAGCTGGAACCCAGACAGCAATTTCATGTTTTTGATTAAGATCATTCTTTCTTGTTATTGCCGTAACCCGCACTTTTTATTTACTAAACTGAAGTTCTGTCAATACTTACCTTTTAGCCCAGCTAGTGATTTTTTTCTAGAGTGACTCCAGAAGGGCATTCTTGCAACAGGAATGTACGCTGTATTTGATATAGAAAAACAAAGAGCAAGCCAGGCATGAGGGAATGCTCTGTCTTCATCTGTTCTGCAGACTGTGTTTTTTCCTCTCTTTCTCTCTCTCTTTCTCTTCCTATTCTGTTTCTCCATTTAATTTCTTCATGCTCCTTTCCATACCCCTATCAAATCTTTATTGAATAGAAGATGAACTATACCGTCTAGATTCTCACCACTTGGCAACAGCAAAGACATCCTTGCCCATCTGAGGTTAGTAACTAAAAGGCATCAGTTCATTTCAGAATGAGTCATGATTCAGTATGTTAATTCAATATATTAAAATGGCAGTGTATTTGACTAAGGGTTTTATGGGTTTGTTTTTCCTTCTCAGTTATGATAAATCTTTTCAGTTTTTGTAGCATTATCTTCTTTAATAAGATTTGTTAAGACATTTGTAAATCTAAGTGACATTTTCTTCAAAACAGAACCTAACTGTTTTCTCACGATTGACTGTATCAAGTGTTAGGAATGAGGTTCTTTGAATCTCAGTTTCTCAATTGCCTTGAAAACAGATATTGCTGATATACTTAAAGGTATTCTATTTTCAGAAAATTCATTCTCAGAAAAACAAACAACAGGCGGGTTAATCTATCTTTATTAAATGATAAGTCTAACAGATTTAAGAAACAAAGGAGTCTGAACTGTGTGTGTATGGAGGACGCTAAATTGTGTTTTATCATGCTTAGTACTGTTTGAACAAACAACTCTGTAGTGTTCACCCAGGGTGAATTCATTTAGTCTATCGGGCTCAGCATTTGTCTACAGAATAAAAAAGAATTCCTGTATAAAATAAAACTTAAAGGAAAATGGTATTCTCACTTAAATTAAAGTTCTTCCGGTGCAGGCTTGAAATGTATTTACTATATAGAATATAGCACTTTATTGTGGCAAGGCTTCTGTAAATGAGGATAAAAGAAATAAACATCAGTTTCCTGAAAGGCAATTTACAAATAAATATAAAATTTCTTAAAGGACATTATATTAATGTATCTTCATATGGTCATATGTTACCCATGTATTTATTGCTCTAAGGTAACAACTATTATAAACTAGAATGCAGGCCTGGGTAAACTAATATTTAGCTGGTTGTTTATCTTATAGTAAGGTCCAAAGCATGCTTCAGGGTACCATGGTGGTATCCTGAAAGGGACCGTCACTAAGATGGACAAGGAGTGGACAAGGAGACTCTAGAGCAGTCATTACCTTTGAAAGATCTGGGTTTGTGGCAAATTGCTACAATAGATCACCAAGAGGAGACAATTCTGCAAACAATTTTTTTGTTGCATAATTACGTAGGCTCAGCTTGTCCCGTTGTATTTCTATTCCATAGTACAATATAAAATCAGATGCTCCTTGAAATCTTCTCACATTGATTTGGGAATTTATACAAAGTAGTCTATCTTCGATTCAATTTTCTTAATTTTATGGGTCAACAGAAATGTGAATACAGACATCACCTTCCAGCGAGTCTCTACATGACTGGGTCAAAGCAATGAAAGGACGCAAATTTAGATACTACTCCACTCCCTTATTGACAAATGTTAAAACACAATGCATCCCTGATTAAGCTGTCTTGCTGCATTAAAATCAATACATAGGTAAGAAAAATTGAGACTAGTTTAGTTAAATAAAACAGAACCACAAGCGAGGAATTTTATCATACATATCATGCTAGTCAGCAAAGCTAATAATATGCAAATTACAACATTTCTAACTACATATGAGGGAGTTAGACTTCTGAAATGTTAAAAGTTTCTCTCAGTTTTAAAACCCGGCATTGTTTTGGAACTTCCAGAATTCTGTACATGTCATGGAAGTCCACACCCCTCACCCTCACCCATACCATTCCCTTCAAACAGAAAAACTTCTTGGGAAAAGTGAGGACCTCTAAGTTTCTCTATGCACTTGCTGGAGAAAACAATAAAAGGTAGCAATGACAATTATATTAATTTTAAAATCTGGTAGTTAACCTATGATAATTAGTTAGTTGATAATTTACTATAGTTATCCATAATTAGATTTATTCATAAAACCTATACTTTCTGATTAATTTGCTTTTCCTGTGGCTATAGCACATTTTAACATTGGTCTTGAGACCAAAGCCACGGTGTATTATTTATTCGACAAATATGATAAGTGCTAGAGCAGAAGAGACAGATAGATGCAAAATATGGAAACTCAATTCTTTCTAGCTGAATATCATATATAAGTTTTATCAATTCTATATACCTACAAGAGAAAAGAAATTTCAGGCTCATTGGTTGCAGTATTGCAGAAGGATCTCCTTATTGATTCCTGTAGGAATAAACAGACAAGTTTCCAGGTACTGTTGGTGGAGAACTGGCCACTTAGAGAGAGAAAAGCAGCAAGAGCTGCAGATCTGTCTTCTTCCTGAAGCCACAATAAGTCAAGGTTAGTGAAGGAAAAGGAGAACCCATCTTTTAAAGGCTTACCTGAATCCCAGCTCAGAAGCAGTTAAGTCACCTAACTTTGTTTTTCTTACCTGCATTTTCTCCCTTCAAGAGGTTAGAGCTGTCAAGAGATAATGCAGCAGATGGACCATCTTTCTAAAGCACAGCAGAAAAGCTGATAGTGATTATAGCAAGCAAAGGGGCATCACTGAAAACCATCGCTTGTGACACAAGCACCCACTTTACTAGTCAACAAATGGCGTGATTGTGCCTGCTGGGCCAAAGTATTTCCCCGCTGCTCTTTCTGCTGTGATGGACCGCAAGTGCTGTTCTAATTCAGGAAGTCGTCAAGGGATACAAACTGTTATTTATACACACACCTGTGCGGCTGGAACAAAGCATGCATCAAGGAGAAATGAGTCGAGACAGTACAACTCAATTTCAAAACCTTTGTAAATGTCACCCAAGAAAGACTGATGTTGGAAACCAGCCGCATGTGTGTGCACGTAACCTCTTTTCTGTTTCAGTCACGTGCGCGAGGGGAGTTTGGAAAGCAAAATGTGAAAACTGGGTGCTCAGTAAAGAAACTGACACACTTGGTTTTGGCAAAGCACAAGGAACTCTGTGGGGGTTTTGCAGAAGATTAAGCACAGATGTGTTTATTCCCTATGACTTCCCGCATGAAAACAACTTTGAAACAAGGAAGGTAACTTTGCTTTGTGACGGTTCCTATCGTAGTTAAAAACAAAGCAAAAGAGTTGAGCACTGTCTCTCCTTTGGCTTCCTTATTTGTATTTTGTGTACAAATAGGTGGCCTTATATCCCAATTTGACTCTTACGGGAAACCGTAGCATGGATCGGTGGGCATAGCAGGGGACCAGTCATAGTTTTATATTCTTTTGCAAAGGAACAGCTGCTCCCACTGCCCCTGCCTTAAAGCCCTTTAATCATTAATACACATGCATATGTATATATATGTATATATAAGTGTATATATATGCATATATATGCATATGTGTGTGTGTATATATATACACACACATTCTATTCTATTCTATTCTATTCTATTCTATTCTATTCTATTCTATTCTATTCTATTCTATTCTATTCTATTCTATTCTATTCTATTCTATTCTATTCTATTCTATTCTATTCTATTCTATTCTATTCTATTCTATTCTAAAGGACAGCCCTCTATACAGATAGTCCCAGGGGATGCGCAGAAGGCAGGGAGAGGAGACTGAAAGAGGAAGGTGTGGTGGCTTCAGGCTTCAGCCCCAGTGCCAGGAATGCCTGGGGAGGCTGGAGCCAGCACAGGAGCCAGGGAGGCCCTGGGGACCGGGGGAGAGCACCAGGAGGAGCACCATGCTTGGGATTGTTACCGTAAGTCGGCAGATGAAAAACTCTCTAAGACTCAATTTGGAGTTTTTAGAAAGCAGGCATTCTTTATTGCGGCGCCGGGTGCACAGGGGATCACTCCACCTAGTGTGCGTGCCGGGCTGCTCAACTATGGGAGTTATGTACAATCAGAATAGACATATTCATTAGATTTCTGAGAAATTATTAGCATATTCATGTTATTTCTTGGAACTCATTAACATATGCA
>NW_008796216.1:809414-826616 GCF_000699145.1 Aptenodytes forsteri
CAGTAGCTGATTTGAGCATAACTTCCTTATCCATTCCACCCCTGTACACAGAGCTTCAAGGATTCCTTTTATCTATGGAATGTCCAGTCTGCAGAACATTTAGCTACTTTGCTTCGACAAAGAAAACCGTATGTCTCCTTAGTATTTCGGTATCAGGACAGAGGGCATATGAGAGCGGGAAGGCAGCAATTCATCACCCAGCTGTGGGAGCAATGCAACACAAGGCTGAGCATGGGGCCAGTACAGACAAAGATGAAAGCTCTGTAGTTTCTAGAGGGGAGTGTAGGGGGATGAGGTGCTGCAGACATGTTGGGTCTCACCACAGTGCCCTGGCAGAGCCAAAGCTGCTCAGTGACATGATGGGAAAGAGCAACACCAGCAAAGAGAGGCAGGCCCAAAAGCTACCTAAGGGGTGCCGTTGGGCTGCATGCCTGTTCTCATGTGAACGAGATGCACTGAAACCCTAACAATACACACACGGTCCCATCCCATTTTATCCTTTTCTTCAGGTCCTTTTCATCTGCCATGCAGACCTGTGAGATCTGTGTTTGCCAAGGAACTTGCCTTTGCAAAACCTCTGCAGAGCTTGTTCACCCAAGGTCTGCTGCGTTAACCATGGGCAAGGTCCATGCAAGTTCCCTCAGCTTTCATCTCCCCTCAGAATACAGCATATGTACCCAAAGACTTTGGAGATGGGTCATGGATCTGAAGCCTTTTCCCTGAAGTGGTTGCTACTGATCAGTAATCATGTTGCTGTCAAGCCCCCAAACACGGAGTTATGCTTTAACCAGCAGTTCACACCAAAACATTATCATCATTTCAAGTATGTTTGCTTGCTTATTCCCTTCTATTTCTATAAAAAGGAGGGGGGGGCGGGGGGGTGGGAAGTCCAGGTGAGTTAGGTTCCACAAACTGCATTAAACAGTTTTCTCTTCACTGGATTAATGAGATAAATGTAGGACTAATCTTCATGCTACTATTAAAGCTTAAGCTCCTGCCAATATCGATTCTTCCATTCACTCTATCACATACGTTGAAAGGAATGTTATCCATCATGTTAGAGGAATGCAAAATGGTGATGCATGCAGGAAAAAACCCAACTGTACCTTGTCTAATGAACTGAAAATAAACAAGGTGAAGCTTTATTAATACATAATGTAGTTCAAATCCTCAGAGCCTGTGATTTTTTTTTTTTCCAACAGTAGCTAGGACAAAATTTCATCAAGGTACTTATTTTGCAGTGATGTAAGCCAGTATCAATGCCTAACATCATTTCAATACTCTGTCTCCAAAAGCTTAAAACAAAGTTGCTCAAGATACCTTGTGGCCACATCTCATGGAGTACAAATAATTACCTGAGTTCAGTTCACATATTCTCCTGCCAACTGATTCACTTATCTGATCTACAGTAGTGATAATAGACTTTAGTCAAACACAAGCAAAGTCTATTACTGGTTTCCTAGGCATTACCTGCCTTCCATCTGTACCAAAAAAAGGCAGAACTGATATTATAGCTAAATTGTTTTAAATATATATATATTTTATATATATAAAATATAGCCAGGAGATACTAAGAAATAGTAGCTACCTATATAAAACCTCAGGCCAGGCAGGTGTCCTGGGGAGCTCAAAAGGTGAGTTTTCACTGCTGCACTGGAGGTGGGAACCTGAGCATAAAGCCTGGCCTAATAACGTGAATTCTTTGTGTTGATGATCAGTTTTTTCCATTACACTTTTCTTTCACGGTATAAAATATAGTCCATACCAGGCACTCCTGAAGCACAGAAGTCTCTCACTTACCAACTTCTCTTTGAACCCTGATATGAATGCTTGAACAGTTATTTGTAGCTGCACAAGCTTTTAAAATGCCTCCCCTTAGATCCTGTTTTGTGAACAGTAATACTCACCCACAAATCTGTTCTCCAGATCGCAGTCAGTTGGTGGTATTTGATAATGTGGAATTATTCACAGAGCCAGGTTCCCTTCTTACATGCCTACCTGATGAGTTTGTACAATATTGTCATACTTTACTTAGGTTGCTGCTAGCAGCTGATATTAGATGTGATCCTGTCACGGTTTAACCTCAGCCGGCAACTGAGCACCACATAGTTGCTCGCTCACTCTCCCCCTGCTCTGGTGGGATGGGGGAGAGAATCGGAAGAGTAAAAGTGAGAAAACTTGTGGGTTGAGATAAGAACAGTTTAATAATTGAAATAAAATAAAATAGTAAAAATAATAACAACAACAATAATAATAAAATAATATACAAAGCAAGTGATGCACAATGCAACTGCTCACCACCTGCCAACCGATGCCCAGCCAGTTCCCAAGAAGCAGTCAAAAAAAAAGCTTCTTGTGCATCTCCAGCCTTCTCAGTCGGTAGAGCATGGGAAGCTGAAAAGTCCTTGAGTAGTGTAAGCACTACTTAGCAACAACTAAAATATCGGTGTGTTATCAACATTGTTCTCAACCTAAATCCAAAACACAGCACTGTGCCAGCTGCTAGGAAGGAAATTAACTCTATCCCAGCCAAAACCAGGACAGATGCATAGTGATTAAAAGCTTTTAAGATGCATATTTTCTAACGAGATTTATTTAGTTTACCATATTTAAGTTAGCTTCTAACCTACTGTTCTTGAATGATCTCACACTTCTTTCTTTCTTTCTTTATACATACACTTAATGGAAATTAAGTAACTGAGTGGTAATACTAGTGTTTTTCTCAAAAGTTACATGAGATTTCCAAGGCAATTTGGTTATAAGTAATTACACCCTGGAATATTCTTGTTCATCATTAGGATAATTTACTTGGATTCTTTACAAGTCTTTAACTGAATAGTATGGATCAGTGCTCCTTCATAGATTTTGGAGGACTCAGTAATTCTTTTCTTATTATTATTTTCTTGTCCTTCTATTGACATTTGCTGTTTGAGCAGATGAACAAGTTTAATGGCCACTTAACCAGTTTAAAACATTAAGTCATTATTTTTAAGTATCTTCTTTTTTTCTAATAGTTTAGGTCATTACATATAGGATAACAGAGCCTATTTATTTAGAAAGTAGAAGGCTAGGAAGGCAGAAAGAGCAATGGAGAGTGAGTAACAGTAATGAGAACAATTTAAGCCAAAGGACAATGCTGGAACAAGAATAGATAAACATAAATTGCCCACGAATAAGATTAAACTAAATATTAAAAAGTTTCTAACCTCTTAATTGCTGTCTATTATAATCCCCACTGGACCCGTTAGCTTCTGCAGATGGTTGTTAGTTTGTACCCATAAGAAAGCTGGGATCTGACAGCACCAGCTTTCACACCCAGATTTTTTTTGATAGTTATTTCTTATCTCTCTTGGCATTTAACAAGCTTAATAGTAAAACGAAGAATTGTTTACTTAAGGTAACTCTCTTAACAGCAACATGTGCAAGGAAAATATTAAAATTAAGAAATATAAGATACAATTTTAGCCCACAGGAATCCTTCCCGACTGCTTTGGTACCTCTCTCCTAGATATCCTTTGATGTCTCCAAGCATCTACTGGAGGTGCAGGACTCCTGGAGACATTCTGCTTCCCCAGCAGCTCCCCATTTCTGCTTACTCCTAACCTGCTTTCCTTTAGGGTTAGATTTTGGACAGCAGTAGAAGTTTTCTTGACTGGAAGCAGGTTATACAGGTGCTTAAGTGTGGTTTCTCAAAACTGACTAGGAAGCAGATATGTGAATTCTATAAATACCATTGGATAGTTCTTCCCGGAATGGGGAATTTCAGATACTTAAGGACTTTTCCATAGGCTTCTAATTAACTCTACCTGCCAGTTATCACCACCCAATCTGAACTATTCATTTATCCCACAGGCATACTTGGCATGAGTAACATAAAAATTTTTACCGAGATATTAAATCTATACATGTTCGGTTGATCTTATAATCTCTAGTTCCAACACAAGCTTTCTGTAGAGTGTCTTGTCCTATGTCCCTGTCCAGTAATCAATAGCTAAAATAAAACTATGTAGTGCTGTCAGGCATGTAAAATGAAAAAACAATCAGTGCTTTGCATATTTTCTAATCAGGAGAGCTAAGCCTTCTGTTCAGCATCTGTTAAAGCCATCATCTGCATCACTACGCTTGTTCATGTAATAATTGTAGATGCACAATTAATCTGCATCATTCAATGCATTCTGTTGGTGAGAGAGTAATTCTTGTCTGTATTCCAGCAGAACTAACAAAGCTGCTTCACATAGAGTTCAAGAATGCAGCTTCAAAGTCCATATACAATTATTTTTACAGTTTAAGATTTCTATAGCATGGAACAAAGAAAAATATGTTCATTATTAAGGATCACAGTTATGTTAAGGGATAAGCAGCAGTTCTGTGAGACTATGCTATTCTCATAGGCTGGGTTTAAAAAAAAACTGAACCCACTGAGATTGGTAATATCGGTACACACATCTGACATTTTATAAACAAGAGTTATTGCTTACATCTGAACAAAGCCTAATGCAGCACACACAGTATTCATTCCCCTTGTATCTGCAATTCCTTGTAAATTGAACTAATAGGTTTTTTACATAAAATTTAACTTTGGTTTTAGCTCACTTTTGTATTTAAAAAATAAATTTTGAATACCTTTGAAAGCAAGAAACTGATACTTTAGTTGTAATTTTAAGATTCTTCTGAAAGCAATAAAAAAAGAAAAACACAGAAAATTAGTTGAAAGGAAAGAAAGGAAAAAAAAAAGAAGAAGCTTTGCAGATCTGGATTATCATTAATTCACAGTTCTAAAATGCCTATCAAGCTAAGCTTCTGGGCTGCTGTAGTCCAGAATAATGGTCCCTGAAAAAGAAAACATACAGACAAGAAAATCTGGTAAAACAAAATGATGCTGTCAAAACGATAGTAAAAAATATTCAAGACACTGTTATACTTTATAAAAAACTGTGAATCTATGTAACCCACACTTATGTAAGTGAAACAAACCTAGATCAATAGTATTTTAAGTTCCCACATAAACAAAATTAACTGAATGCTTCTATGATATCACATAGCAATTTCAGAATGACTAAAATTGCATTCTTTGGAAAATATACTATTTGCCACAATAATGACTACTGCCCCATGTGAGGGTCATGCAGGCAGGAATGGATGCAACAGAGCTGTTCTCCCAAATAAAAAAGCAATTTTGTCATAGATTTGCAGATTATTTGCTTGCTTCTGATAAATTTTAACCTCTTGCTTTCTTTATATTTGAAGACAATGACTATGCTTTTGTGTAGGTTTATGCTCCTGCTCCCCATGGACATTTTGACTTTTCAGATATGACTGTCACAAAATTAATGATCCAGTTGACTTACTGTTCTAGGAGGTTAGCCGTCAGGGCCACCTGTTTGTGTGGTATGTGCTTGTCTTTTGTCAGGATGGTGGTCATCTTTAGGCTTTCTAGTGATTTACCAAAAGTATTTTCCACAAGTACTTTCCACATTGTTACATTATGTAGCAAGGTGTAGAAAACACGGCGGTGACTCTGACACTTCTGCTGCCCATTCCCAATGACCTCAACCTCCTGACTGTGAACGTCAGCCGCTCCGTCACGTACAGCCAGGAAAACCTTGCTATCCTGTCAAATCACAACTTTTTCTTGTAGAAGAGATTCAAATGAGGTTAGTATCTTGGCTACTTTCTTCACCCTCCCTTTATTGCCACCTACTGTCCTTCCTTCCTTGTTCACTCATATGCCTATTTAACCTTTTCTCATACAGGACTTTCTGATTTTGTTACACTAGTTTCCAACTACTGATTTTTAAGACTAAATATTTTCCATTCAAACGGCAGCCTGAATGATAGTTTGTGCTGTTTGCCTGCCTTCCTCTCCTCCTGTATATGTGCAGTTTTTGCGTTTGTTTTGACCTGAAGAAACATGTATCTTTGTGAAGCTACAGCTCTCATGCCTTGTCTTCCCTCCTCTCCTCCTCCGTGAAAGTCTTAGTCTGCTAGGTAGAACTGTTTTTTAGTGAACCAGCCTTTTCTATTCCCCAAACTTTCCCTTGGAGCATAACAATTATCTGCCATTACTTTTAACATTTTGCCTTGTACCATTACAGATGGGAATGTTATAGGGAAAGAGAAGTTTCCTTCTATTCCCCTACTGTAAGGGCTAATGTAAGAATTAATGTTACTTCTAAAAGTTGTTGGGTTTTGGGTTTTTTTTTTTTCTTTTTGCATCAAAAAGCATAAAGTTGCTGAAGTTTGAGGTAGCATATACAATAAGCTTTTTGGCCTTTTTAAACTCCTTGTTTGGCTTTAAATATCCTTTTTGATCAATGCATGTTCTATGAGGGAGTATGCTGTATCTTACTAAAGAGGAATGACATTTAACAATGGCATTGTTCATTTCTATACTACAGAAGAGTAAGCATGTATTTTCTTCTTTTTAGTATGTTGGGTTGACTCAATCACTAAAACCTAAGATTGTTTGTGGACTATCAAGACCGCTTGTATTCAATACACTGGAAGTTTATTCTCATGTTTTAAAAAAATAGCCAGTCTGTGTTTGCCCACTAGCAGCTCAGAGTGAAACAACCGTGGGACATCAGCAAAAGATGAAGCATCCACAAACTTGAACAGCCACTCAGGGAAGACACTCTGAACTGTAGTTTCAGTACTAAAATGGATGAGTATATTTACACTCCCTCTTATTCCTTTCAGCTCTGGACTTAATTGACCACAAAAGTAATACTGTAAAACACACATTAAGAAATATCTACCTCCAGTTTTATTATTAAAGTGATAGAAGTCAATGAAACAGAAACAACTGGATGGAGATTCAGATATTTCACAGGGTTGTTAATACAGCAAAAGCAGCATTGAGACCTGACTCAGTGTCTGAGCCCTGCATCTGAGTTCATGAGAATCTCACCTGATTAAGGAATATGGAAGTACAACCTAAGGCTGTAACACCTCTGCTTACAATCTAGGGGTTTTTTGCATAATTCAGTTAACTTCATGATACCTGAGGTCATCATATGCATGGCATGACACAAACTGCATGAGCCTTATGGGAAGGGTGGGATGACAGCTGAGGGTTTGCCATCAAAATTGTTTTTGCGAGGCAGGTTTCATGAACATCAATGGTATGAATCATTATACGACAGCTTGCAAACCGAATGCATACAAACAGCTGATTGCTTTCATTTGAACGCAAGACCATGACAGGTTCCCAGCTAACACAAAACTGTTGGCAGTTGCTTATGAGATGATCGCTATGACTATGAGAATAGATACAGATGTTGATTCTGTTATGATGTTTACTAAAATCCCATTTCATTTAGCACTGAGATGCTGCACCTAAAACACAAATCAGACATCAGATGCTTCAGAGGTAAAGATGATGAGGCAGATGTGACAGGACCACTTCTGTTGTGTCTCTTTGAATGCATATTCTGTTCCACGCCCCCACCCACTCCACTCCAAGGATTATCTATCATCAGCAGGTAAAAGCAGGAAAAAAATAATAAAACAAATCCTCTGAAAAATTTGTGAAGTCATTCTGTACCTGAGAAAATCTGGCTGCATTCTTTTTGAATCACAACCTCCAGGTAATCTTTATTCCAGTAATTTCCTATGGTAATGCAGCGAGAATTAGTGAGTCAGTAAAAGCTCCTAGTGCTTAGTGCATTTCTCAGAAAGCTTACGTGTCCTGTAGTACAAATATCACCACTTTTCAGCTCACAACTATAGATGAGCATGAACACAATCATTGCTCTGCATACATTTTGGTAGAGATATAAACTTTAAAACTTATTGCTGCCTTTAAAAGTACAAATGTCTGTCAACTTAAAAGGACAGAACAATAAAAAAATCTAAATACAGAAATGGAATAGAATACTTTCATCTTTTATGAAGGCCTTTCTTTTAATTCCCCAAATCCCTTTTAAAAAGGTTAATTAATCAGCTATGACTGTTCAGTTTTCAGCTGAAAGGATGTTGCAAACCTGCCTCTGCATCCCCTTTCCATTTCCTTTCTTCTTAGACTGGATTTCTTTTCACAGGCATTGCTATGAGGTGAAGAGACAGGGTATCAGTGGTTCTATCCACTTGCTGTATTGCGGGTCATGAGTGATTTGAAGAAACTGAAGAAAGGTATGATGCAAATAACATTGTGTGTGGAGAAAGGCATGTCTTTCTACATTTCATATCTTTGTACTGCATTGCTTCCAGCTGCTCTTGATTTCAGAAGTGTTTTCTGTAGGCTGTAATTGTCAAGGTCAGCTTCTACCTTGTTTTGGAGAGAGAAACAAGAGAATGCTAGTCTTTGTCTTCAAAAAAATCTTCCAAATTATGTCAGGTGGATTTTAGCTTTTGATTTAATGTTCTTGTAAGGTCACCTTTAAGGTAATTTTGTGCAAGGCAGTATGTTCACTGAGCAATGCTGAGAGGAATGAGAGGTGAAAAATCTACAGAAAGCTTTTTTTCTACATTGCAAAATCGAGAAAATCCATTACATTTTGTCTTAATTGACACAGCTTAAGCCCCTTATTTTGTATCTAAATAATTAAATGTTCAGTGTGGGCTTTCAGTGACCTATTAGCACAATAAATTCTGGTACAAAATGGGGTTTTGCTTGGTTTTGCTCTTTGTTTGCTTGTTTGTTTAATCTGACCCATTGCCATTGCGATTTAATAGTGGGGTCTTGGCAGTGAACCAGCTGCTTCTCAGCCTGAAAGACGGGATCTGTAACTCATGAAGTTGTGGTATTCTTACTAAGTGGGTCTGTCCCTGCCAGCTGAGTTTAAAACCACTCTGTTATGTTAAATTGTTAAGTCAAATCATGCAAAACTAAAGGTTATATCAGCTACAGGGATAAAAAAAAAAGACGTATTGCAATTTTTGTCATCAGTGAGATGGATGTGGAGCTTCACCATTAGCTTCAGCAGGACTGTCCAGTATATACTGGCTGCAGTATATATACCACAGTGTAGTTTGTAGCCTACTTATCCAAATTGAAAGTCAATGACAATTGATAGCTCTTTAAATGATATGGCCATAAGTCCATGCAAAAGGTAATAAACATGAAATTCACCCCAACTTGTCTGTATGGCCATAAGACCTCATTTCTCTGAGACAAAGGAGGGAAAGAAGATGCCGTACCACTGCTGTGGTTTGAAATATTCTGTTTGGAACCCCACTGGTTCGCACTCATTTTTTCCACTTCTAGTTAAGCTCTGGGAAATTATTTGTTTTTTTTAAAAGTACTGCACTGGGATTTTACCTGGAAAAGCTTCATCCTTTTTCAAACATACCCAGGTGTGAGATCACTTGTTGGTAGTATGGGAGACGATGTCCAAGCCCCTTCCTTGATCATACTGATGTTACTGTAGCTAGCCCTAGGAAATGCTCGTCAGTGGTGTACCTGAGCTGTCGCCCAGTTCTGGAGCTCAGTCAAGGACTGAAGTGTTCTCTGCATAAAACCCACATGAATTTGAGCTCTAGAATCCCTAAGCCAGTCAAAACTATAAATATCAGCAACAATTCTTTGAAAGAACTAGTCAGAGGTGCTCCATTTTCAGATTAGTCTGTGTAATTAGCTGGAGGGAAGGGGAAGCACAGGTCATTAGCTTGCCCTGCTTTAGTCAGATCCCGCCTTCTCCTTCTTCAGCAAATGCCCCACAGGTGCAAGAGGCAGTCACTCCCTGGTTGGGCACCTTGCCCCTCTCTTGCCAAAGGTGCACCATTATGCTGTGGGGAGAGCAAGACTGGTTGTACTGGGAGGGAAGAGTGGTGATTCTGTGGGTGTGCTGGGTGAACTTGGTCCCTTGGGAATTTAGGTGCAGTGCCATTAAGTTTATAGGGTCTAATGAGACTGACTTCTTAAGCCAGACTCGGTCTGGGCATGTACAACTATGAACACTTGAGAATTTCATTCACTTTGGTGTAAAAAACTTATGTTCTACGTTAAGCAGCTCATGCTTAAGAAGCACAATTTTAGACATGGATTCCTATAATATTTTTTAAGTTCTACTTTAATCACTAAAAGTCTTTCTTTGGATTTGGCCCTTTGTTTCTTTAAAGTACTCAGCTTTGTTGGTCAAAGGGATGTGGCTTCTCTATCTCAAAGGAATGTGGTAGGGATAGACATATAACCATGATGAGATGATCAGCTGTGATGTGGCCATAGAAGCGTCTAAATGGCTAGACATACTTGCCTAAAAGATATTTCCAATAAAATTATCAAAGTCTATAAAGTTTCCAGCAAGGACTTGTGACATATTAAGGTAACATCATCTCAGCTGGAAATAAAACTTGCAAAAAATTTTTAATCTATACTCTGATTATCAGTATTCAAGACTCCTATCCTTATTGTATATTCAAATATTGACTGAAACACTTTATCACAAGAAGGGGTCTGCTTTCAATGCAACACTACAAATAAGTTTTACTAAAAGATTCTGATCTGTATTCTGACCACCATGTTTAATATGTATCAGTTACTCATAGTGAAGTCTGGTGATTAATTGATTGTTTTGCAGACAAGAGGCAGACCGTGTTCTGACTGAGATTTTGAAAGCAGTCTTGCATATGTATTGTTTCATATCTTCAGATCAAAATTATCTCAGTTGTATTCCACAAAAACAGGTGAAATTGGACATTTATGACCTTTTATATTCTCAGATTTTTTTAATTCCTGACTTTTTATATATTAAGTTCATTGTTAAAAAAAAAATTATAAACATAGCTCTTTTTTGCTAAGGCATTTAAGTGAATATAAAGAAACTTTAGAACTACAGAAGAAATTGACATACCTCAGGAATTCAGTTCAGTGGGACACTGTCATTTAAATGTCTTATGCTGCCCCAGAACAAAATCTACTACTTTTTTTTAAGTCTAGTTTTTTGGTTTTCTAGATGACTGGGATGTTGTAGATGAGACAAGAGATTATGCATGCATCTTGATACATAGCTGTCAAGTAATTGTACAAAAATGAAGCATAGGGCAAAGACAAACTAGCTTTGCATTTGTGTTAAAAATAGGACAGCAAACTCCATCTTGCAGAAATACAAAGCAATATTCAACTGATCTTTTACCCTGTAGACACATTTGGAGCTTTGGAAGGATGTTAAAAAATGATTGCATGGGTAGCATATGAAACTAAATTGGATAAGTCTTCAGGTAGATTTGAACTGTCTCTATAGTGTTTGTATGTACGTTGTCTACTTGAAGAATGAAGGAAATTGCCTACTGTGATTGATACCAGTTTGGTCTCTTTTCAAATGGGCATTTTACAATGTAAGCAGCTGTCATTTTGCAGCTAGATGACACAGCAGGCAGTGTGTGAAATATGATGTACTGTTCTTTTCCACGAGGTGTAAAACCATAATCCATTCCCTTATAAACCTCGCTCTCTTGGCTGGACGATCAGGTCTGCAGAGAGTGCTGAGCAGAGTCAGCGTCAGCCTGGCTGAGGACTGTTTTATGTCTCTGCTACAGCTTCTCCAGTCCCTCTCACTGCAGAATCCAGACACTGCTGACCACAGACACTTCAAAAAGGAAAGCCAATATGTGCCAAAGACCCCATCTTTTACTTCTCTCTGTTGCCTCTGTCCTATTGCTCTTAATCGTGCTCAGTACACCCCAATTTCTGCAGCTTTCCAGCAGAGCTCTACCTTCTTCCTCCCACCTCCTGACAATTCTCTGTTACAACAGTCTGATTATTTAATACTTGCAAATGGGAAAACCTAACTATTCACACTCAGAAACACTCTGTCGTACTTTATTGAACAAAGTCCATCTTTATCTGCATTCCTGAAATTGTTCCTGCTGCTTCTGTAATTTTCTCTTTCCCTTCATGTTATTTTAATATGTATGACAGGGAGGTGAGTAGAAAGATGCACGTAGAAGACAAATGGAAATAAGGTCTCACGGAACAGAAGCAGGAAACAGTTTAAGAACAGATACCAGTAGCCAACACCAATACACCAATATTGGTCACTGGAGTTCATGTAATGTCTAGAGCAGAAATGGCAATTTGAGTACCTGTGTTCTTAGTTATTTAATCTCAGTTTTGGGGTATCATTGACATTTATACATTTGTATAGCACATTTAACTCTTGATGCACTTAGAATTCTTCAATGTGTAAGGTTCTGCAGATAAAATGCAGTCAGTGTAAACATAGTTATTCCTCCAGAAGATGTTGCAATGCAAAAAAAAAAAAAAAAAACACCACACAAGTTAAGACCCATGGGGATTCACAAAAAAACATTTTCCTGATTTCCTCATTTTTAGAACCTTTATGATGTCTGAAAGCATGGACTTTGCAGAAGGCAGTGATTTAGAAGGATCATAAGGGGATATGTGTTCCTCTGATCACTTGCCAATTCTTTTGTCTCAAGAAGAGATTGCTTGACTCCGCTATTGAAATTAAATTGTTGTGTAATGGGAGCTTAGTTGTGATTGTTCTGTTCATTAACTCTTCTTAATGTAATAAATGAAGGAAGCTTTGAATTGTGCTACTAGAAATTAAACACAAAATATCCAGGCATTACAGCTTATCCATAGACATACAGGAGTCTAGTCTGAGCTTTGTAGAATGGGCTCTGGTTAAAGCTAAAATTGTAAAACCTCTGTTTAAATCAGGCATCTTTTGAAAAGCAATATTTCTACAGTTGCCTTAAGATCTGAAATTTTAAACACGGTTTATATGGTAAGATAATATTCTGTGGATTTCTTCTTTGCAATATGCCATACTGCAAAAGCGATACTAGTGTTCAATACAATTTTTTCCACACTGCTCACAATACTGAGCATGGAAGAAAAATGGAGCTATTATAATTACATTATATTTCACTCTGCTGCATATGATAGCTGTTGTAGAGGAAAAAGCCTAATTGTTGTCTTCCTAGTTTCTTCTATGAACTCCTCAAAATCCCTCTGTGGCACACACTTGTCGGTCCTGCCAAAAACTTATGTTACCACTGGTGCCTCTTATCTTCTTCAAAGTCTTTGCTGCACCCTGTCTGTCTCACAGTCTGAGAGGAGCTGTTTTCCTGAAGGTTTTGCATTGCAGGCTTCAGTCCTGCAAGAGGGCTTAACGCAGAGTCCTGGCAAGAGCAGCCTCTCCCTCTCAGGTGTTGAGGGGTCATCTAAAATATGAGATATGGGCAGCCAGGCAAAAAAGGCCAGCAGTGAAGGGGAAAAAATACAAGACAAACTGAGATGAGTGACTATGCACCCCTGCTTTGTGCAGCTTTTACAAATGGAGCGTCTGAAGACATAAAGAGGAGGACGCTTGATAGATAAGAAGACAACTGCTTGAGCTTTAGTATGTTCTGTGGAAAAATGTAATCCTGAACATAGGAAAATGAAGAGGGACTTGGAAGACAAAAAAAGAATCAATGATTTTTGAACCAGAGGCACTAAAAAGTAGACAGTATACCTCATTACAAACATTTCACTAGTGCTTAGAGACTCCCATCACACTTAAGTTCTGTTGAGCTACGTGTCATGTGGTCTGGCAGTAAGAAACATTTCCTTTCCCTCCCCCAAAGAACGTGCAAAGTATCTAAGAGGTGACCTGGCAGGCAGCTGGGACAAGGAAAGGTAGTGGGACAGAGCTGTGGGGAAGAAGATGTGGTGCAAACAGTAATAACAAGTATCTTGAAAAATGTGATCATAGATACCAAATTAAGCTTGCATCCACACCATTCATTATCTTTTGAAGACAGCCTTTTTGTAGTAGCCTTTGTTATTCAAAATAACGTGGTTGTTCTGGGTTTGGTTTTGGAGTGTTTCTCTATATAGCTTATAGCTTGAAGATACAGTTCTAATATAGTTTCTGGATCAGGAAATTAATTTTCTTTCCTACTCCAGGAAAATAACCTCAGATTAAACTTGGCAGCAGGGCCTTATCTAGCCCCAAACCCAATGCTTTTGTTGTTGATGAACCAGGAGAGGTCTATCCTTTTTTTGGCTGCCTTGCAGGTACACTGAGTTCTGGGGCTATCCCATGTGCTGTGAGCCTCAGGGCTCAGCCTAGCTGACCTCAGCGGTCCCTCCTGGCCCTGCAGTCTCTGAAGTGCTCCACCTACCTCAGGAGTAACTGCAGCTGTTTCTTTCAAGGTTTCTTTCAAACTTCTAAAGTTGATGAACAGCTGAGTAATATCAGAAAAATAACCTCAACAAGTAATACTGCTTGTCATCTGTGCGGATTAGTATGAAGGTATGTTTTGAGCCAGTGTGTGGTAAGTGGCATCTTCCACTGCTGGACTTTTCTGTTGGGTTTTATTCAATTTTTTTACATCTGTACTATCAGTATCCATATTCTTCTCATTCATCCATTTTGGAGAATTCATCCACCTCCTATCTTGGTACTGCCCAGAAACAGTCTGGTGTATCCAAAGTGCTCTGTCTTGAGGGAGCCTTTCAAAGGTACAATGAATATTGCTGTGTTTTAAGTACATAATTGATTCCTATATTTGAAAACTAGCTCTCATACTTTTGAAATGCATCTCAATTATTGAATATTAAAAATGAGGCTTTAGCTAGTAAGCTTTCCACATGATCAGCTACAGCAGAGCAAATCACTGCCCTGTAAGATAAACCACAAAAATGGAGGTGAAGAGCAGCTTCCACTGAACTAGACAGCCAGTATCAAGCAAGATTTGAACACGAGAAATATTACTAGTCTGGGTGACTTTCTGAAGAAAAGTGTTGTATATCCTGGAAGATGGAAATCTCAAAAGATTTTTTTTTTTTTTTAAATGTTCCCATAATTGTAGTAGCTGTTGCTGTACAATCACTCATTCCACTATGCTGTTAAATTTAATTTCTACAGTGCACATACCTTTCAGAACAAGAAAACAATCAAGTCTTACAAAAGTAGGACTAGATTGTGCCTTTAGGTATAGCAATGCTATACAGTTAGATACCAGTATATTTATATTGCATCCTTTAACCCTGAGAATTTCTGATGGGAGTAATTTCCAGTCAAATTTATGGAAACCTAACCTGAATGATATTAAAATGAACTACTGTTGGAACTGCTAGATTTCTAAAAAGTCACCAATGGCTGGAAACTCCTGAACTGTTGCCAGCTTCTTCTTCCCTTTTCCCACCAGGCATGGGGCATTATTTGCTTTGTGCTTTAAAGGAGTGAACTGCAGTGCAAGAAAGCTGCACCTAAGCCTTCTCAAACATTGTTAATAACTGAAAGGAAAGAGAGCTGAGGATATTTAAACCTCATCTGAATTCCTAGCTTTTTGTTTTCATTTTAACCAGCAGTAACATCTGTTACTTTTTCAATGAATATAGGCTAGGGAAGTTCATCTGACTTGTCAGACTTGATCCTGAACCTGTTGCTTGAGCTACAGCCAGACTGAGCCCAAACTTGGTGGTTCATGAGAGATCGCTTCCAATCTGAGCAGGTGGTGGTATTTTATAGGAGAGGTGGTATGAGGTAAATTCAGGAAACACAAAGCAAGTAATTACTACAAATAGTCAAAACACTGAAAAAAAGAGCTCTTGACATAGCTGTCAGACTGCAGAAGAGAGGAGATTGAATATAAGGTGGGATAAGCTAATTCAGAACTAAACATAGAGTGACAAGATTGTTTTTGCAATGATACAGGGGCAAAAAAAACCTAAATCAAAACTCAGCTAATGTATCAGAATTCTGGACAAGGATTTATGAAGAAAGCAAAATTTTAACATTTAAGTAAATGAAGAAAAGTCTACTCAAGAAAGTGACATTTTTGTTTGTACCACAAATCCGGAGCGCTAAAGGTTACTGAGAAATCGTGATGAGAATCATAATAGGGTGTTAGTCCTGAGCACAGTGCTGAGCAGCGGGGAAGGATCATCCTCTGGACCTGCTGGCTGCACTTGCTGTTGCAGCCCCCGATGCTGTTGGCCATTTCTGCTGCCAGGGCCCACTGCTGGCTCAGGCTCACCTTGCTGCCCATCAGGACCCCGAGCCCTTCCCCACAGAGCTGGTTCCCAGCCTGCTGTGGTGTGGGGGGTTATTCCTACCCAGCTGCAGGACTTTCATGAGGTTCCTGTCAGCCCATTTCTCCAGCCTCCACGTACTGACCATTCCCTCCAGCTTGGGGTTGTCCACAAACTTGCTGAGAGAGCAACCCTTCCATTCATCTAGGCCATTAACGAAGACATTAAACAAGTATTCGTCCCAGTATTGTGTTTATTTCTGAACTGGGATAAACCACCTTATCTTCAATTTCCCTTCTTCTGCAATCTGACAGCTATGTCTACAGCCTTTTTCCAGTGTCTTGAATGCATATAGTAATTACTTGCTTTGTGTTTCCTGAATTGATCTCACACCTCTCCTATAAACCACTACCACCTGCTCAAACTGGGACTGAGAGATATTATTAACAGCCTGATTTTAGCCATCACTTTTGCTGCTCAGAAAAGATACAAATACGATTGAAAATATACATAACCAGCAATCATTACAGAAAATGTACATTAACTAGCAATCATCGTGTCCTCAATAGGATATTAGATGTGGAAGAAAATCTTAGCAAATATGACTCCTGAGAAACATTTATGCCAATGAACTTGCCAGTGTACCCTTAGAAGCACTCAGAATATATCTGGGGATCATTTTCAGTGTTATCAAGGCTTACAAAAGCAACGCTTTACAAATGGACAACTTGAGGACGCAGAAGAATTAAAATATATGGCCAAGTTCACCCTGTGAGGCTATGATGACATGAGACATGTTTGAAAACATCTAATCCCGCTAAGTATTGGCCAACATTGCTTTCCCACACAATAGCAACAATGTAATAACACTGTAATGTAAGGTTTCTATTTTTCAAAGAGGTTAAAAAGAAATACCTTTTCATATTACATATTACAAAGCATGTATTTGAGATGCTTGACAAGGAATTAATATTCTTTTCCCAAATTACAAGTCAATACAGGTCAGTCTTGTGGTATAAAGAACAATATGTAGGTAGCAAAGGTAATAAAATAATTTTGGTCATTCAGAAAATGTGAAAAGCACATACCTGTTGAGCCATTGATAGCTATGCTAAATAACTGGAAAGATTTTATTGTTTCCTGACAAAACAATACAGGTGCCTGTCAAAAAGCCTCCCAACATTGTGCTACATTATATTTTGTGCGGGGTTTATGAAAGGCAGGTCCTGCTTGACCAACCTGATCTCCTTCTATGACCAGGTGGCCCGCCT
>NW_008796216.1:827303-851363 GCF_000699145.1 Aptenodytes forsteri
GAGCACAAGTCTTATGAGGAGCGGCTGAGGGAACTGGGGTTGTTTAGCCTGGAGAAGAGGAGGCTGAGGGGAGACCTCATCGCTCTCTACAACCACCTGAAAGGAGGTTGTAGTGAGGTGGGTGTTGCTTGGGTGTTACTCCCGAGTAGCAAGTGGTAGGACAAGAGGAAATGGCCTCAAGATGCGCCAGGGGAGGTTTAGTTTGGAAATTAGGAAAAATTTCTTCACGGAAAAGGTTGTTAAGCATTGGAACAGGCTGCCCAGGGAAGTGGTTGAGTCACCATCCCTGGAAGTATTTAAAAGGCGTGTAAATGTGGTGCTTAGGGACATGGTTTAGTGGTGGACTTGGCAGTGCTAGGTTAACAGTTGGACTTGATGATCTTAAAGGTCTTTTCCAACCTAAATGATTCCATGATTCTATGATTAAGAACAAATAAATGCTTCCGCCTCTTTTTTTAAATGCTCCCATCTTTTCACATAAACCACTATGATTCAAGAGCACGTCTACTGAATGACAGCTAACAGAGAAATCCACTGGGTACAGGCAAATATTAAAATGCATTGTAAAGATTGTATTCATGGCACCAGAGCATAATAACCAAGGTGTTAGCTGGTTTGATGTCCTCTCTCTGACAACTCACACTAATGTTTATATTGGCACATCGAATCAACAGCCTAAAACAAGATCTGGAGGAGCAGAACCACCCACTCAAAAGTATATAAAAAATTAAACATGAAATTAATGCTTATTGAAACAGATATATTAGTGACTATTTCTACTCTTAAAGAGGATGGGTGGCCTTTGCCTGGGAAAGCATTGTCAATGATCTGCTATGTCTAGCAGTGCATCTGAATGTGTATTGTGCCTGTGAAACATCAAAAGCCATAAAACCCCTTAAAATCAGAGATTTGTGGTGCTGAAGGGATTTTAAATAACTCCACCAGCCAGTTTGAGTCTGGAGAATACATTTTCTGACCAGCAGTACCAGGTGTTTTACTGTGTTGCTCTTAAACAGCAACAAAAAATTAGTCCACTCCAGGACTCCACTGCACTGTCCTTATAAAACATCTCATAGCATTTAACTGATGTTATGCCAAAGAGAAATATTTTAGTCTGAGTCCTGCCTGGCCTATCCATGGTTGACATGACTAGACATCATGTCCTTTTTAATATCATTGCTATATATGGAAACTCCTGAAATCTTGCTCAAATTTTTCACTCTTCTGACACTATTAAGTGCACAAAATCTGTTTTTATTCCTATAAAGGTGTACTGGGTGCAGGTACCCCAGGGGCTGCAGGACGGCCTCTGTGAGGAGAGCCTGGGGCTGCCTCGTGCTGGACACAGCTGGTTGCAGACAGCTCCGACCGACCCACTGCAGGGCACAGCTGAGGGGAAAGGTGTTTTAATGTTTATCTTCTTGTTTCTCACTACCTGAATCTATTTAAATTGACAATAAATTAAATTAATTTTCACCAACTGGAGTTTGTTTTACATGTGACAATAACTGGTGAGCAATCTCCCTGTCTTTATCTCGACCCACGAGCTTTCTCATCCTATTTCATCCTCTGTCCTAATGAGGAGGAGGAGTGAGAGGGCAGCTGGGTGGGCGTTTGGCTATTAGCCAAGGCTAACCCACCAAAAAGCTTTTCACAAAGAGGAGTTTTTGAAGATACTTCATTTCAGGGGAAAAACAGAAATTCTGCATCAGAAGAATATACAATTTTTGAAATTTATTTCTCGTCTTTATATTAATTATTATTGCAATATTTCATGACATGTAAGCATTATTGCTGTATAATGTGACATCTCCTGTCACATTAAATTTCATCACATTGTGACACATTGTACCAGCAGCAATGTAACTCAATATATTGTTATATATGCAAAACTATACTATGAAATAATATAATTATTCATTTTTTTTTCTAATTTTTGTAATCATTTTGGCTAGGAATTTGTAAATACTGCCTGAAGATAGTGAGTATTTACACTGCTTACATTAAGCATTTCTGTTTAGGTCCCTAAATTGTCAGCCTGTTTGTCCTAAGATCTCTTTTCAGTGAGTAGTGGGGTAGAAGCATTTTAGAGAGTTTCAAGCTTCTGCTCTTACTGACTCTCTGAAGTTATGCGTCTCTGTCCATAAACTATATTGACAGAAAGAGAGGCTAGACTCATAACTCTGGGTTTTAATGTTACATGGCATGAGTACTCCAGTTACCCTGAAGGAAGTGAGATAGATGCTGAACTGTTTTCACTACAAAAATAAAAAAAATTCTCCCAACAAAAGGTACTGAAAGTTGCTGTTCACGTAATTAGTATATTTTGAGTTTATCTTCTTTTGTGTTTGAAGAGCCAAAGTGTTTTATTACAGTAAACACAGGAGACATTCACTTCCAGAAAATCAGTAATTTCAATCAGTAGTAAGTAACAGCTACCCTTTAAAGTTTAAGACATTTAATAAAGTCCAGCAATATTTTTATATTATTGTGAATTACTGCTGATTGATGCACTATTCTGTACTGTCATGAGAAAACAGAAAAATAAAATAACAGAACCGAAAAAAATAAAGTGATTTTGAAAGGATAATTGCACTTAAAAATGGCATTCTTTAAAATAAAACAGTAATCATTTTTATCTCAAAGCATTCCTCTGAGAACAATTTAATTTACAAAAGAAGAATGAAATCAATATAACTCTCTGAAGAATGATTGAATTGATGATAAAAGGTTTAATGAAAATTTTACTACAAGGTTTTGTACAGATCATCAGTCAGGTTGACATCTCAAATAAATAATCCAGTTATTTTTAAGAATATGAGATCCCAGTCTTTGGAATGACCTACAGTTTTTTTCTAGTATCATGACATTAAATGTATGATATGGTTTTTATACTTGCGTTTAATTTATTTTTCTTTTCATTTCTTGATTGTCAGAATGTAAATTCTGTGCAAATTTGGTTTTGCATATTGTTTCACCCTCTGAAAAATTACTGTTTATCTTTCCATGCTTGTCAGGTTTTATAAATAAACTAACTGGAAAAAAAAATCAACACACACGCCTGCTTTGGTTTGACATATGTCTTTCTATAGAGCAACCAGATACACTTAAGGATCTGGGTTTTCTTTTATATATGCTGTAAAATACAGTGGCTCATTGCAGACCCAGGAGCACAAAGGGGAGCAATATACGGAAGCTGCATTAGGACACAGATATTGGCTTTCCAGTACTGTGCAACTGAACCAATGCAGACAAAATAGGCTGTAGGATTTCCAGGTCACCAGTCATCAAAGAACATTCGATAGGTCCTGGGCTATTTAAGAATCTGATAGAACTGTTTTTTCTGCTTGTAATCTCCTTCATTTATTGTTATCTATCTCCAACAGAATGTGCTTATTGTATGAGACCATTCTATAACCCTTCCTGGTTTTTGTTACATCCTTATCTAATCTTTTTCTTTTTTCACCTCCAGGTTGTTTCTTAATTTAAAAACTATGATATGTGAAACAGATCATAGAAATAATAATACTCTCACTTTCCTCATGACACTTTTTTTTTATTGCTGCAGAAACTACAGCATTTTTTCTTCTTGGTTTTTCTTTTCTTCTCTGCTTCTACTTTTGTTTTCTTCCCTTCCTGTCTTTTGCTGATATATAAAGGAAAATAGAAATCCCAAGCATTTGCACCCAAAGGATTGGTAAATCATAGCACATTTAGACCATAAATCATGTTCATTGATCCTGCATAAGTACTTACCAAACGCATCTTATAAAGCCACAGAATATTATTCTTCTTTTTAAGAAAACCGTACAGTTATGAAATCAGACTTACAAGGTAGTATCTGTTTCCCTGAAAAATTGAAATATCTTTGTTTCTCATATATTCATTATTAGCTTACTCTTTTGAGACATGCCTCTTCTCTTCTCTAGGGTTACCAAAGAGGGTACAAAGCTAGTGGTTCTAATATCAAGATACTTGATGGCAGATACACATTTGGTGGAAATCAGAGGGACTAGAAGTTTGTCATTATAATACAATGCTTAAAATGTGTCCTATAGACATACAGTACAAAAATGTAGACTAATTAGCATTAATTTGAAACAATTTTAGTCAAACGGAAAATCTTGGATTTGTAAAAGATACTTTAAGTAAAAATATCAAAAGGGGATACTCTTGAGAACAATGAAGAAAGTTTAAAAAGTGGTCATTGCACCCTTGGTTGCACATTAACACTAAAATGTTAAAATACTAGCTCTGAATGAGACACCACACTTGGCTAAGGAGCAAAACACATGTAAGAATGACTTTCAGCACATGGCGACTGCTTCATTTTGTCTAGAAATTGTAAGAAAGGCTTTTAAAAATGAGTAAGTTATTTCAGAGAAAACCATACAAATTTCCCAATCGTATATTATTTTGATAGCTCTTGCTGTTAGGCATAAGAACACAAAGACATTTCAATCCGTAAAATTCTGACTGAGTTGAAAATGCGTCCTGTTTGCAAAGTACGGGCATTTGTCTCTAAAGTATATTTAGGCAATGCAACCTGCAATCACTGCGGAGCGTGTTATTCAGGAACGTTTTCATGCTCCCGCCTGCGCCCTCCCATCTCTCCTTCATGTGCTGTGCACACCTATTGGATGGGTCTGGCAGGTGTGACTAATTCCCACCAGCTGTGCGACCGTGCCCAGCTTTGTTCCAAATGGAAAGCCAACACTCAGAGCCCTTTTCTTCCGCTCAATCCCCTGTTTGGTGTTTTGATTTCTCATTATGCTTACCAGTCTGCCATGGGAATTTCAGAAAATATCTCATCTTGCAGCCTTCACACCACTGAAAACAAACAGAAGTTAAAAACATAGATTACTTTGACCTCTCTTCTGCTTCTGCAGCTGGAAAGGTGGATTTTTACACTGCAGTATAATCTTCTTTCAGGATAGGTTGCCTCTGCTTCCTGCGGTTCTGTGCTCTTTGGCAGAGACACGGTGTCAGTCAGCACTGCTGCCTTTCAGCTAAACACTCCCTGATGGGTGAGCCAAACACCAGTGGCAAATTGCCTGCACATTTTAATGATCTTTTTATTAATGCAAGTTTTCACCTTAAAATAGTGACTCTTTTTGTCATCATTCTTTAGTGAAACAGGCAAACAGTTGTAAATGTGTCAGACTGTATGATCTCATGGCCCAGGGCTGTACAAGCTGTGTGTCAAGGCACAGTTTGGCCTCTAAATGTATAAACATCTGAAATGCAATGTACATGAGGAAAAGGGCAACTGTAAGGGAAAGAGAGCAGATTCAGTTTGTTAAGGCAGCAATGACTGGCAGATCCTTAGAAATCAGTAATTTACCTATGCTCATTGCGTTGCTTAAATCTCTACCAGATTATACTTGAACGTACTCACTGACATGGATGGAGATCCTCGGAAGTCCAGTTAAGAAAGGGATTTCTATAGAACTGGGCTTGCTTTCCACATACAACTAAATAGAAGAAATGCAATAAGATAGAGTCTTGAAAAGAAGGAATATAAAAGAGAAAAAGAAAACAGAGAAGTTGGATTAGTAGTAGCCAACCCCAAAAGTTCAGGTTTCTGACGAGGCAAATATTTACATTTTGAATACTTATTCAAATCTTGGACACTTTGTATGAACCTGTGAAGTCTGCAGAACATCATGCTCAGATTTCGTGTGCAATATAGTTTACAAATATCTGACATAGGTTATTCAGAGAGCAAGTTTCAATTCTTGCATGTGCTGGTTCCTAAGGGTTAAAAGATCAAATCCCTAAGAGACAATATATTCTACCTCGAGATACTGGCTGACAGAAAGATACAGGAAAATAGGAGTCTGAAAATTAAGCTTCCAGCTATTTCCAGAGCCTGAAGCAATATTTGATTCAGTTCTACTGTTCAACATGGATAAAAGTTGAAGATGGTATTTGTAATTGTAGACACATTCAGCCAGCTTATGAAGGCTTTGATATTAATAACTTTTCACCTCAAATGTAAAAACAGTGACTTCCATGAAAAATTCATCCAATGATTATATCAGAGAAAAAAATGAAGTTGACAGTGTTATAAATTTAATGGCATCAGTTACAGTATGATTGCCAGCACGCCATAAACATTAAAAAAGGACTGTGCTAACATTTTAACCTAGAAAAAAAAAACGGTAACAAACACTCTGCCCAAGCTTCAAGGCTATTTGAGCCCCCTCAGTGAGTGACAATTGTCTCCACATTTAGATATTACATTTATGCGAAAACAAAACGAGCCCCTAATATTTGCCCAAATTGTGGATCACACTTTCCTGTGAAAATGGCTAAAATAGCAAACAAAAACCCCAGTGCAACATCAAAAAGGTTTTGTATCAGTTCAGAGGGTACAGTCTCTTAGAGGGCAAAGTTTCATTCTTTGCAGAAGAGGATAAAAGAATAGGTCATTAGAAAAAAAAAAAGGAGATGATTAAGTGATTAGATAAAATTAAGATTAATGGTTTCATTCAGAGCTCCATGAAGTCTACACTGTTTTCCTTTCATTTTAGGCTCTGTGATGATACAATCTAATCTGACAGAGATTTGATCTTTATACTTACTTATTCAATAAATAACACTATAACTTTGTTTAAAAGTATATACTGAATGAATGCAGTTATATTAGAAATGTGTCCAATGGCCATAGTTCTAGCTGATGACAGTATCTCACCTTTTTTAGTGCTGCAAAATTAAAAGAAAATGAATGAAGAGCTATGAAAAGTCATCAAAGCAAGATAGAAGGGACCAAGTTTCAGTGGAACTAATACATAGAAAAAGGATTAAAAGCAAATAATTAAAATCATAAAAAAGGAAGCAGAACAAATTAAATTTGAGAGGAACACACATGACCTGACTCTGCCTTACACAGTGATGCAATAATTGTTATCAAAAGTTTGAAAGCACCAGTAGAGAAAGACAATTTAAAAAGATAGCTCTATGTGAGTAAAATCCTATAAGATAATTCTGGTGTATGTAGCTGAAAATTCATTAAACTTTAAAAACTAGATACCGAATAAAACAGAGTACAGCCACGATCTCACTTAAATTCCTATTTATTACTATATCGGGGGCCCTTTCGTTTCCTATTAGAAAGCACAGGTAGAAAAAAGGCGGTTACAGTGAAAGGAAAGAAAAGTTAATAGAAACACTGACTGAAGGATGTGTGTTTGTTTTCTCATTTTATATCATATGTGACAAAGCATTCAAATAGAGAGAAATTAGAGAGGTCATCATGTATGTTTAGCTTCTTTCCATGTCAAATAATGTCTGGCCGCAGCATGGGCGAACGCCAAGGAGGCTTGGAGAAAAGGCGGTTACAGTGAAAGGAAAGAAAAGTTAATAGAAACACTGACTGAAGGATGTGTGTTTGTTTTCTCATTTTATATCATATGTGACAAAGCATTCAAATAGAGAGAAATTAGAGAGGTCATCATGTATGTTTAGCTTCTTTCCATGTCAAATAATGTCTGGCCGCAGCATGGGCGAACGCCAAGGAGGCTTGGAGCAAGGATAGGCGCTGCACAGGTTCCCTGCAAACTTGTTATATGGCTTCAAACAGATCAATTTCTTGTTTTTGCAAACCTACTGCTGCTTGAATGTCAAAGACCTTTTAATATCTTGGTTAAAAACTGCTGACTGTCTTGTTGGTAATGATATTAATAACTTTAGATAACACCATGACAAATGATCTAGAAGACATCAGATTAAGGAAATAATTTCAAGGTGTCCTTTCTCTCCAAAAAGAAACATGCCTTCTGTACCTTAGGCAGAAATAAAAGAGATTATTGGCATTTGTGTGCCTGTTGAACACATATGTAAGTTGTGAATGCAGAAGAAATTTTGCATGTGATTCCAGATGAAGGCCTAGGTAAAACGGTTAAGAGAAAGTTTAATTTTGTTCTATTTGTCTTAACTGCTTGTAGTTTGTTTTTTCTCTCTTTCTTTCAGTGAATTTACAACTTTGATATCTCTGTTAAAATAATTTTTAAATGAAATCTTGTAAGTGATTTCAGTTTGCAATTGATATTGCAGAAAGCTATTGTTGTGTGCAATGATGGTCATGGACTAAGGAACTGAGGCAGTTACTAACAGCCATACAACTGTCCTAAAAACAGAAAAACCATTTAAGCACTGAAAAGAGAAAAAGTGAAGAATAGTCACTAATGGAACACTGTTTCCACTAGAATACTTCTTTTAACAACCTGTTGGAGCGGGTCCAGAGGAGGGCCACAAAAATGATCAGGGGGATGGAACACCTCTCCTCTGAAGAAAGGCTGAGAGAGTTGGGGCTGTTCAGCCTAGAGAAGAGGAGGCTTCGGGGAGACCTTATTGCAGCCTATCAGTACTTCAAGGGAGCTTACAAAAAAGATGGCAGCAAACTTTTTAGCAGGGCCTGTTGCGGCAGGAAAAGGGGGAATGGTTTTAAATGAAAAGAGGGTAGATTTAGACTAGATATGAGGAAGAAACTTTTTACGCTGAGGGTGGTGAAGCACTGGCACAGGTTGCCCAGAGAGGTGGTGGATGCCCCATCCCTGGCAACATTCAAGGTCAGGTTGGACGGGGCTCTGAGCAACCTGATCTAGTTGAAGATGTCCCTGCCCATGGCAGGGGGTTTGGACTAGATGACCTTCCAAGGTCCCTTCCAACCACAACTATTCTATGATTCTATGATCTTGATTTTCTTTTTGCTTTTTAAGTATTTGCTTAAAACTTGCATACACTAAGCTTGATACTTTTCAAGCACAGTAGAATAATAAAAAAAAAGTGGGAGGTAGCACAGAGAGTTTTGTTTCAGCCAGTTCAGGCTTGGTCTGAGAGTGCATGAGGTAAGGAAAGGAGCCCCGTCCTTGCTACATCAGGCATTAGGGGTATGAGTGCCAGACCCATAATTCCCAAAAGACCATTTCCACCTCTTGTTTATCAGAGGAGAGATACCACATTAAATTAGCACCTGAACTGGATAGTTGCCACCAGCAAGGTTATTAGAAATGGCTATTTTATAAAATACTAATATTTATTCTAACTTAACATTAGGTTATTATAATTAGCCTGCTCCTTTACTGAACTTCAGATGGCATCTATTGCTGTTTGTACCCATGATGCTAAGGAGTATTCTGGGAGAGAATAGCTGGTGTTGATATTACTGGGACTTTAGTTATTTATTTTATGAGATTGCATGGGACAATTGTATTGTCTGGCTTATGATACCTCTTACTCCAGTTTTAAGTTTCAAAAGAGTTAACATTCTTGGCCACAAATACTCACAAATGCATTTATAAAGACTCAGGAAAGCAGGTTTTGTAGTTCTTGTTTTGCCTTAATTTTTCTCTACTGGTTTAGACTATTTAGCTGGTTATTCCAATGAATATGTAATATATGTCACTGCCAACTGCAGTGCCTTGCAAATGGTTACTTGTACAGTCAGGGACTATTTTGTCAGTTGTCAACCAAACAGTAAGGACATCTCCCAAGACGCCAAGGTGTATGTGGGATGTCTAGCTGAAGAGATGGTGATGAGACAAAGTTATAAAGCTCTGTCAAATGGTGAAATTTACTTTTTTTTTCTTATAGAGATGCTAATGACTTATTCAGGGGTTTGGGGTTGTTTTGGTTTGGGGTGGTTTTTTGAGGGTAGGAGATGCCAAAATGATAAATTTTGGTCATGTCTTAAGTGATAACAAGTAAGATTTATAAAAAATATGGCTCATCTGACATTATTTTATAGCTCCAGAATATTCTGGAATGAAAATAGCCTTATCAATTATGGCTTATGGGGCTAAGTCATGTTTCCTTTTAATGACTTATTTTAAAAAAGGATGGACAAACTGATTTCCGGTACTCTGAGAGGGATTTAATCAGATTTTAATTTCTTGATATGAATGGCTTGCCTATTCCTGAACAATCTCAATAATGGAGTTTTTTTAAATAATGGCTTTGTAATACTTATTTTGATGTCATATGTTCAGGTAAGATCAGTATACTTCTCCCCTTTACAAATTCTCTTAAATCATCCATAAACATTCTAAGCAGAATTTCCCAATCCTTATAGGAAACTATACAGCCCAAATTTCCCTATCTGTAATACAGTAAGATAACACTCACCATTAATTTATGAAATAAGTAATTTTATTCCTATTTCAGAAGTGCGCTGTCCTAAAGGAATATTCTCCCTCAAAGTTCTTAAAGCAGAAGTACCAAAACGAGACTGTCCAAAATGAGCCATTTTTATTATCTACTCTTTTGGTTTAGCTCTTCATTAGAATTTTCTTTCTTAAACAGTAAAGTAACCATGGTTGGTAGCTTTGATTACTGAATTTATCTGCGGTGGAGGTGTTCTCTATAATTTGATAAGGTGCTCCCAGGCTTAAAAGAGGGGGACCTCCTTTAGCAAGTGGATTATATCAATTCACGTTTGCAAGGTTAATTTCATGTGGAAAAGATCCCAAAAAACGACTCTTCTAACTAAGTCTTCAGATGAGTCACAACAATTCTTTTCCCTCCCCTCCTGGCTTATGGATTTCTGTACAATTAAAAGCCAGACACTCTGAACTAAATCAAAGCTGAATCAGTTATACAATAAACCTGCTATTACAGACTCAGTGGGCTCCAGGATCTGGTCCAAGGTCTTTACATAAAGCCCCAATGCTGGTGCTTTCTTTGTAGAATGAAACATGTCAGGAACAAACATTAGAGCATCCAATTTGGACAAACATCTCAGTTGCTAAGTGGAAGTAAAACAAAGATAAAGTCATCATCTTTTTTTTCTTCCTCTGACAAAATGAAACAAATCCAGCAAGAATGGAAAGAGAAAATTGTTTGTGAGTTGCTATTCAGTAGCTGCGATCACTGAATAAGGTGACCGACACATTATTATGTGACCTCAGCAATCTTTTCTGAATCAGAGTGCTTGAAAAATGATGGCATTTTCAAGTTTTTTAAAAATGTGAATTTTTTAATGAAAAAGTTTGATTTTTTTTTCTCTTTTTTTTCACTTTTTTTTTTTTTTTTTTTCTTTATCTCAGAATGTCATGTTATATCTAAGTTTTACACATGCTGGATACTTTTCGGAGACCAATCGTATTGTGACAGGGTGCCCTTTAAAGTAAAAGATATGAATTCATGTGCCATTAACTGTCTCTGTAAAAGCCAGCAGACATAAAGACCACTGTGAAGAAAAAAATTACCTTCAGATACATAATTTGCAAAATAGTGCAACTGTGGATAGTTGAAGATAACTCCAACTCAGTTGATTTCCTAGGAGAAAAAGGTTTATATAGGTAGAGGAATCACCATTAAGGAGAGGAGAATCTCACTAATTTTCAGATAAACTGAAGAGCAATCCATTAAAATTTTCACAAGTGCCAGATACCTAAACGAAGGCAACAGTACAGGTACACCCTAGCTAGCAGATTAATAAGGATGTTCTGCAGATGTGATGTAAGGAGCAGTACGATCGAGCTGGGCCCTCGCAGCCAGGAAAGGCATCAGAGAAATCCCTTACCACAATGAGAACAGGAGGCTGAGATCTAGTGCATTCTGAGTTTGCAGCTTCTTGTGTTTTCATAGGATCAAAAGATAATTCAGGTCAGAAGGGACCTCTGGTCACCTACTCCAACCCCCTGCTCCTGTCTTGTTCTTCCTAACTTTCTTTCTAAGTTTGTAATTAAGGGCTTGACTTTTTGCTTGCCTCAAGTAAATTTGTTTTCTCTTTAAGCTCCTGCCACACTGCAAAGATGGGACAGTAAGTGGCAGGGCACAGAGTGCATTTCCTGTCCTCATCGGGAAACATCAGGTTATTCAGTGTTATACCCTTGTGTCTATTGCCGGGGCATATAATGCGCACACTAATTTCACAGCATCGTCTCTTTGTCTACATTTATTTTCAATAGAACCTATGGAATCTCTTTTGTATAGTGTAACTCTCTTCCTTCAGCTAAGATGGCAAATAGGAATACTTTATGAGAAAGTATTGCAATAATTGTTGCTTCCCTGGCTTTTAGAAGTGTGTGATTACAACTAAGCCTTTTGCCAAAGCTCATCTATTTTTGTTTTAATCTTCTTTTATTGATACATAGACATTTATAATGCTTATTTCCTACTACATATCTCCATGCTTGCCCCCTGTAATTCAAGCCCAATTTTATTCAGCATCTAATGTTGTCTAAGCCCTTCACTCAAAGGTGTGAAGATTGTGCCACAGTGTTCCAGAAGTAACTATGCACGGGATAAAAACAGTTCCCTTTTATCAGCTTTAGATTTGCAACTCTCAGTTTCCCAGGATGACCCTATTTCTTGCATTATAAAAGCCCAGCTCATACAGTGCATGATTCACATTCTGTGATTTGTGATTGCTTTATATATCCATATCCCACGTCGTCTTATTCATCAACTTTACAAAACCAGGCAGTGAAATCCTGACCTGATTGAACTCAGTGGGAGTTTTGACATCGCCTTCAATAACACTGGGATTTCACCTAAAATCTTTGTAGCCTTTGAATGAAAAAGCCTTTGGTCTTTTCTTTTGGAGGGGGAGGAAGAGCACCGAGACACAGGGTGATGGTATTTACATTTTCATTAGATGTATCTCTTCCATTTGTGAGATATAACAGTCAATAGGATCAGAGAGGATATAAAGGTGAAGTAATCAGAATTTGCCAGCGTGGGAATACGTTGGCTGAAATCTGCATAAGCATTTCTTTTATCGGTATATGTAAAGACCTGGACGTAAGAGACCACATCGACTCATTTGGCTTGTCAGCAATAAGCATAAATAAGTTACAAGGAAAATGTAATTCTGGTCTCTATTAAAGAAAAGCCAGGCCTGTTTAATCAAAGTTTTAAATGAATCAGAGGTGAAACAAAATTGTCCAGAGGTTTAATTTTAGCTTGAAATGAATGTAATTTCCATTCCCCATTCATTCCTTTATGTCCCATGACTGATGGATCACTTTCTTCCCTCCCAGTGAGTGTGAACACAAGGAGTGGGAGCCCCTTTCGTGCTGGGTTGCTGTTAGAGAGCTTTCTAATAACCCTTCCAGTACCCTTTGTGCACTGGACTCCACTGCAGAGGCAGTGAAATGTATATAGGGTTTCAGAGATGGAAAAAAATGTACAGCTTTATACTTCAAATGTAGGAATTGCAAGCCTAACGGGAGCCAACAGTGTTGGCTGCATGCTCAGCACATGAGACTTGGTCAGTGCAACCACATTCCTAAAATTGATGTCGTCACTGGGATCACACTCTAAAATGCCCTGCTAGAACGTGCTAACAGGGGGACCATTACTGCTGCATTGCCTGTTTGCTGACGGAAAATTGCTGCTTGGCCAGTCCTATGACTGATTCCCTATTTCCACTCTTTTGCAATTTCCCTTTTCAGTTCGTAAGCCTGTCGAGGAATACACTGAGCCTGAATAACAGTGCTCTATTGTTGAGATGACACATAAAAGTCACATGTGACAGTAGTAAAAAGGTGTCAAAATTGAGCCTTGGAATGAATCCAGAGAAATATTTTTTCAATATTTCTTCCCTCAATTCCCAAACACAGTCTGAGGAGTTCTCTCTTGACTGATTAAGCAATGAGCAGCATTCAGCATGAGGTAAGCAAGCTGCCAACAGCTCCCTGGGCTGAGCAGGTTGGTCTGTATTCCTCCATCTATTTTGTTAAATTACATTTCTCTGTGACTGTCATTCACCCCATGCTCTCACCCCACTCTATTCCATTCCACTCACATTACCTTTGACAGTTATAGTCTCTCAAACCACAAACATATGTATATAAACGCCTGACCAGCTTTATTAAACTTAGCTACATACTATGCCTCTGAAATATGAAGGTTTTCCTTATATTATAGAAAGGAAGTTCACAGATATAAAATGGATTTTGCTAGCCTCCCTTGAGAGCCAGGACAACAATATGCTTCACAAAGCATCCTCTCATTGTGTCTTGCAGAACCCAGGAAACTCTGAAGAGGCAGCAAGGTTGCTCCTCGTCTCTCAGACCTGGTGCCAGCAAAGGTTCAGCAGGACTTTTTGCTCTGCCTTCAACAGGGGACAACATGGAAAGAACAACCCTTGAAAATGCCGGTCCTCCAGCTTTCTGCAATCATGTCAAAACAGAATTGTTCCTGCTTTACAGAGGAAAAGTTATACATGCAAGATTTCCAACATCTTTTGAAGGTCACACAGCAGCCTAGCGAATACCATCCAGGTTTCTAGATTCCTGTGCTTCTGGCAATAGATCATCAGATAACGTTTGGTTTTGTGCTATTATTTACTGCTTAGATGCCAACATGAGAGACACAACTTAGGACAGAAAAATCAAGCAATTATTTTTCAGTGCAATATAATGTCCTCAGAGTTCTTAGACAATAAAATGCCATTAAGGATGCAACAAAAAATAGAAAACTCTTTATCAGAAAGGGCTGAGAGTTTGGGTTTTTTGGACAACAAACATATCAACCAGATAATCAACTCCTCTTACCAATTCAGAAGTATTTTCTGCCAGATGCTAAAAATGACTAATGTTTTTGAATTACTCTTTAGGTGTTCGGTATAGCATGCTAAACTGGGACATAAGCTCTCTATTCGGTGAATGGGAAAAGAAAGATACCTCCAGACAGAAGACAAGCTAAATGAAAAAGAGAAAACAAAAGCCCCTCCAAAATACTGAAAACTTAGTTAAGTCCAATAAGGAAGATGTTTTCCTGCACTCAAGTGCAGAATTCTTGTGCTAAGATAAATGCCTCTCTCAAAAAAATAAGAACAAAAAAAGGAGGGACCAGGTCTAACACACTTACTTAGACTGTATATACTTAGAACTTATGAAGGATGCAGGAAACTTATAATCTACATACTAAAAAGGAAACTAGCCACTATTTTCCATCTCTTCCGTCATCAGGCTTTAGCAGAAGATGGATGCTATACTCCTCTGCTCCTCTTGAAACTATTCCACTGGCCAGTGACTAAAAAATTCACCAGATAAGATACGTAAAATTGTGGGAATGGGTTTCAGGATGCTTGTTTCTTGAATGACTGTCCAAACTGTTAGGAGAGAAAGTCATACCTTTCTCTTAAACCCAGGCCAACTTTCCCTCCCCAGGTGGAGATACCACTCAATTGCATGTGAATGCCAGCCCTATGCATGTGTGCAACAGGATAGGCTCTGGCAGAAGCTCAGAGACTGGTGATCTGGTGGGCCATGGTGGAGAGCCCCTTCTCTACAGCTCCAGAGCAGGATGAGGCGTGGGATCTGGGCACCCAACCCCTCAGTTCTGTCAGCAAAAGTGGTACCACAAGCGACCAGAAACAGACCTGCCAGTGGTTGGTTAAAGAGTTTGGCAGTTTGGTTTAACTGTTGAAGTCAAAGCACCTATCTTGTCTAGGTACCTTCAGTGTCCAGTAGCAGCTGAAAAAGACATTTTCAGGATCAGTTTTGGAGCCTAACTCCAAAGTCCGCTTAAATCCTGTATTGATCTTTGTCCCTTGTGTGTGTTACTGCTTGCTTCCTTTATCCTTCTCCATGATACCTGAGAAAAGTCCTCTCTGTGCCTCTGCATTTTGGGAAGACACAAAGTATTTGCCACAGCTTGTAACCATTGTAAGGGCTTGTGTCAAAGCCCTACGGTTAGTTAGTCTTTTTATTGATTTCAGTAAACCAAATTCAATTGCTTATCCTTGAGTGATTTTTAATAACAATTCAGCCCTTTCCCCTAATGGTTTCCTGACTAACATTACTTGTAAAATTGAGATGTTACCTTTGGAGCTTATAACAAACCAATGCTTTTCAACTACTTGCAGTGCTTGAACAGCTTCTGTACTGATACATTGCCCTCCCTATTAAACTCAGGATTCAGGCACAAACACTTTGTAATACCTAACTTCTAGCTACCTGGCTCTCCTGGAGTGGAAGCATGGAGGCTTTTTATAGGAAGAAGATGTGCATATTTCATCCCTCTTGTTGGGGTCCCTGGCTGAAGAGGGGTGAGAGCACTCAGTGGCCTACGGCAAGCCTCAAGAAGTTACTGCAGTCAGACATCTCTGCTCCGACTGCAGATCCTGTCCTGGGGAGCTTTCAGTTAAAAGTGGGTGGCAATGATACCAGGGAGAGGGAGCAGGAAGAAAGGAGCCCTGATCCTTTCCCTGGGAAACATTTCACATTAACAGTGGATGAGAAACAAGAAATAGTAATAACTCTGGGAGCTTCACCTGTGTGCAAGACTCAACCTTACCATCTAAGAGCTCTAACCACTAATTCACTGATCCATATTCCTTGCTTGTTTTTCCTCTAAGTTCTAAGTACACTTTTGAGTCTGGCTTTTAGATATCTAAAACATACTTAGTAACATAACAGCTATCTGAGGGGCTCAAAATGATAATTGTTTTGACCTATATCCCAGTGATGGTAGTAGTTATTGAGAAACCACTACAATAAGTGGCTGCAGTAATTTGTACTTTTGATGTATGCCTGCTAAGCATAGCCCTTATATTTGACCTTGGCATCAATGAAAGCATGACAGATCCCAGAGGTTTTCAGGCAGATGTTAGCTTGTTTGAAATTATTACTTCAGTGACCTCTATTTCTGATAAGGAAGCATATTTTCTGCATGCTATAATATCAGTGAATTTTTTATATTGTATTTTTCATCAGTTACAACTAGCTCTTGTTAATTCTACTAGGCATTTCCCTTGGCTATATTCTGTGTTAAATCAGTTACTACATTAAAAAAATGATAACCAGATCTGCTGTGTATATTATGTTTTTATTTTACAATGAGGAGTTGAATATGCCCAGGCCACAGGTTCTGTTACTTTTTTTTTCATTGTTTTGTTCTCAAAAACAAAATTTACTTCGCTTATTTTAATGCAGTAATCTGTACTGTTGTAATAAAGAAGCATTTATCAGCCCTCCAATATGAAATTTTATTGTTTGTATTATTTAACATTACAGAGAAATCCTAAATGTATTTCCCATAAGTTTAGAGACTGAAACACCTTTCAGAAAACAAAATTAAAATAAATTTTATTTGTTTATAGGTATTCTCTTTGGGGGAGTTTTAACAGAAATTAACTCAGTAAGGCTTTTTTCTGAAAACAAAACAGAGTAATGATATTCTCTGTAAAGAAATGTTCTCTCTTATGCCATGAAGTTATAACTGATAATAAGGAAGATCAGTTTTCTAGCTGATAGTCAGTCATGGCTAACAGCTATGTCTTGCAGTAATTAAACATTTGTTGGTTATTCTCATCATTTGAATATTACATATTTGCAGAAATTAATTCTTATGCTTTGGGATTTGAACTGTTTTCTAGATCAGTGTTTCCCTCACTATTTGGTCTAAAAAAATAATTTAACCACATCAATGGATCTGGATTCATGGTTTCCTGAGAAAAAAAAGATTCTCCCCCGCTCCAGCCCCATGTGCTACACAGTCTTTGACCATAACTCATTACAATGTGGCTCATGATGTCACACATTTCCTTCTGAATGCTAATCTAGGCTGTTCTCAGTTCCTTTTCAGTAGTTGCGAGAACACGCACTTAAACTCTTCCATGTACTGATCCCGCAACAATAACTATTTGAAGCAATCGTTCAAAGACTCGAGGAGGAAGAAGCAAATTGGCTAGGTACTGCTGTATTGTCAAAATGCCTTCTGTCTGACAGAGTGAAAATCCTCAGACTGTGTCCTGGTCCAGGTTTCCGCACAATGTGTCTTCCACTTTCCTGCCAAGAAAAAATGTCAGGAAGATCACCTGGTGTGAGAGGTGTCTCCTGTCAGACTAATCAAGTGGGAGAGCTTGGATGATTGAATTAGGTTAATGAGTTTCAAGGAAGACCAGGAGCTTATCAACATAATGCACATGCAAGTCTCTGGAGGGGGAACAGGTTAGGTAGGAAAAGATGCAGCAGTATCAGGAAAAGGAACCTGCTGTTCAATAGGTCACTTGCTTCCCGTCCAGCGTGGACACCACACTGCCAAAGAAGCATTACTTACAGCGGTTTGCCCCTGAAGAGATTTATGACCACTGTGCAAAGTGGAAGTAAAATAATGGTAATGGTTGGCTAGTCTCCCTTTAAATGGATGGGTGCATCAAGGTGCTCCCTGCCAGGAGCTCATACCCGTGACAGTATGAAGAATTACCAAGGCTCAGCAAGGCTCACTCCGACTACCACATTGTGGCATGGATGACACCTGAGCAGAGGTGACAACAGGCTCTAAGCCTGAGGGAAAGAGAGTCAAGGATCAGGGTGTCACAACGATCTTCCATCCCTCTAGCCCAGCACAACAGCCACGTAAGGACAGAGCCATAAAAACATAGCTGCAGAGGTAGTGGCTGCTTGGGAAGGTTGTGGGGTTTTTTTCCTTCGTCATATGCCAGTGTCCCAAAAAGGAAACTGTTCAGTAGGAATTAAGTCTTTCTCACACAGAAGGGAGAAGAAAAGATCTCATGCCTGGATTTTCTCACCAGATGAAGAGAGCTAGAATGAAGACTGATGGCAGCTCATGTCAAATTCAGAGGTAGGTAGCCTAGATAAAACCCTAAAAAACCGATGAAGTACGGTAGGGGGAGCAAACAGGTCAATCAATCTACTGAACATTTTAGATGCACCTACACTGAAAAAAGAACTATGGCAAACAAACAAGAAGAAACAAAAACGTGTATATGTAATCAGCATTATTGTTGCACCAAAGCTATCACTTGGTTGATCATTTCTATGACATGAATGCTGATGAAGAGTAATGACACCTGCTGAGGAAGAATAATGACACCTACTAGGGAATAGAAAAGAGAGAGAATTTTGTACATCAAGGGCATATGCACTTTCCCTGAGTTCAAACTATAATGATAATTAGACTCATTAGACCTCTGCACAATGACAGAAGGTAAAAACCCAATAATACTGCTGTCAGGTATGGTCTATTGCTGGCCTCTAAAATAGCAAGATCAAGTGGAAGCCTTGAGAAAAGAACAAAAAGAAAAAAGCGTTAGCACAATCGTCTGACAGATAGGCTTTGATGTTAATGCCAGGTTTCTAACTCCCAATCCACTGAAGAAAGAGAACAAGACTATACAACAGGCAAGGTGGACATGACTCAACATCTTTATATCCGGGAAGTTAAGACAGCACCCGAAGAATAGCGGCTTCTTCAGTTCTGAACAACTTTCGAAAACTGGCAGTATGGGAGACAGTAAGCATAACATCACGCGGTGTTTCATTCCTAGAGAAAAAAAGAGACCAAACAATAGGATAGGCCTAAAAGCTACTGAAATCAATGTAACTTGAATTCTCAAAGAAATATTAGAGAAAAAAGAACTGAAATAGTCTACTTATCATCTGGAAGATACCAAAATGATAAGCAATAGTCAGTATGGATTTGTCAAAAAGAAATCCTGTTGAACCAATTCAATTTCTATGACATGACAACAAACCTGGTAGTTAGGTGAAAGCAGATGTTTTGAATTGAATAGGACTTTTGACCCTGTCCAACAAGATATGCACTTGACTTCCTCCAAAACTACACTCATGATTAGCTTACCACAGAATGGATAGGCAATTGGAGAAAAATTTTTCAAGAGGTCAAAAGTTAAAGGATGAATTAAGTACTATAGGAGAATTTTGTGGGTTCCATAACCTTAAATATTTTCATTAGAGACCTGAAAAAAGGACTATGTATTAAATGTGCAAGAAGTGGTGAGGGTTTGTAAGCTTACTGTAAGAGGAAGATGAGAATGAAACATCTTGACAAATGGGAGAAACTGTCAGGGGAAAAAAAAAAAAAAAAAAAGAAGAAATACCAGTCCGAGACAGGAAATAGTGACAATCAAAAATCAGTTACACATAGAAATCAATGGCACGTAGTATCAGTGCAAATAAGAATTCGGGTAATGATTGTTTACAAATCAACCATAATTAAATAGCGTTACTGAAATACTGAAAGATAAAAGCTGAATTGTTTAAAGTGAATCGCAGGAAGTAGTCATTCAGCTCTACTCAGCACTGATATGGCCTCCCCAGGACTACTGTTTCTAATTGTGAATGTTACACATCAAAAAGATGAGCCCATAGGAATTACCAGAGAGACAGTAAATGTGGAAACATGAAAATGTGATTTGGTTTGTCAAGAGAAGAGAAAACTGTGGGGTAACATGATGACAAGCTCAAAAAGCTGCTGGAAAAAAAAGGAAGGGAATAAACTTTTTTCATATCTACTGTGAATGAGACAAGTAATATGGACTAGAATTGCAGCAATGGACGTGTACATCAGGCAGGTGGAAAAGCCTCTAATGGGAAAGACAGGTAAGTACCGGAGTAGATTGCTTAGGGATAATGTGCCACATCTTCTTCTCCAGGTTTTAAGAACTGACCAGGGATCTGTCAGGAATAGTTTAGATGCAGCCAGTCTTGCCTCAAATGGGGGAGGAAAAATGAGATGGACTTTCTGAGTCTCAGCTTATTGTCTGTGATTCAGAGCAAAATTCTATCACAAAAAAGAGAAAAGAGTGCACAGGTTAATACCAGTAGGCTACATTGGATAACTGGTGTTATTATAGGAAATACTCATTTCCTGCATTGCTTTTCCACTAAGATCTGTGCACTTTACAGGTATCTTATGTATAGTTTCAAATCCAGCATTTATTCCTGGCTCTCGAGCACATATTCCCAGTTGCTCAGTTCTGTCTTTTTAGCTCAGACCAGTTTGTGTTTCTGAAAGCTTGATAACATTTCTCGTGCAGTACAGCATAGTGCTTGTACAGTGTAACTAATGAATCATACTGCCATCCCAAATGTTCTCAAAAAGACTTTTACTTGAATTAAACATCCTTGAGGTCTAAAGCAATATTCTCTATCACTGTCAGCCCCATTCGAGTTTGTTCCTGTGCTGGGCTAAGGCCATCAGTGACTCCCTAGTTTTGACATCCTGTTTTGTTTTTTCTACTGGAATTACATGTAGGCTGGAATGAGCTGTAAGTTCTGCTTGTCTAATGGACCACAAGGAAGTACGGTCACTCAGCTGGAAACACATTGTTTCCTTATCTTAATAGCATGCAGGCAGCTACTGCTTTTTGAATGTGAATGCTGTTTCTGTACCTCTAATGTGTTTGTCCTGATGGCAATTTCATTACAGAAACAAAGAGCTTCATGCATTTTTTCAAATTAGGATGAATAATGTTCCACATTTGTTCAAAACCTTTAGACTATTATTCACTGACATAATTTGACTTGTGTTTCATTCTGCAGAAAATGGCATAATCCAAGCCAATGAAGTTTTCCCACTCACGTTTTATTCAAAAGAATAATGCAGCTTTAATAGGTATAAATAGAAAACAGTGCTCAGGGTGAATGCCTGTTTTTCTCTTAGCCACAGGAAATGCATAATGGAAGATCACTTAACTATCCCATATGCTATTTTTTTTATGTTCTTAATGGACCAGCAGATTGCCTAGTGCAGCATCTTGTCTCTGGCAGGAAATAGTACAGGTGCATTAGGAAGAAGCATAAGAAACAGAGTATATACAGAATTATCCCTCCTTAGCATACTTTCTTCTCTTATTAATTTTGTAAGTCATAGTTATATTTAGAAATACTTACTTTAAAAATTGGTTGTCAAATCAATCCTTTCTAAAAAATTAATGTCATTGTTACTATACGGGGGGGGCGGGGGAAGATGCCCCCATGAAAACATTTATCTTTTATACTACTCATTACTGGAAAGGGGAGTGTCCTGGTTTCGGCTGGGACAGAGTTAATTTTCTTCCTAGTAGCTGGTATACCACAACAGGAGGAGCAAAGCCATATGCCCCAGTGTAAGAACAGAGAGAGCAGAAGTTTCTTTTTGTTGTGCTTTTAATACAATTAGGGGTGTTCAACCCTTAGCCCTCTGGTCAAATCCCGACGAGGACAGCATTTAATCGTGTTGCTGGCTGGCTGGGCACCTCTCAGAGGGCAGCCCTTTGCTCTTTCTGGAGGTGGGCAGAGCAGGGCTGCCCAGCCTGGCTGGGCATGCAGAGCATGCCTTCAGAGCATGCAGCAGCCCACCTTCTCCCTGCCCCAGGAATGGGAGCCAGCAGCTGAGTGGAGGAAAGAAGCGCTGCCATCTCTCACGCACTCCTGGCAGCTGCCTGTATTTAATTTTTGCAACTACAACCTTTATACTTGCCATAAACTGGCTTACAGGACACTGATTTTGAGATAATCAAAAGGGAGAGGTTCTCACATTACCCAGTACTACTCTTCAGGGCAGCCAAGGTGTGCCAGGACGCTCAGGTTAGCCTAGGAGCTCTTTGCAACAGGGTGCTGTGTAAAAGAAGAGTCTTCTGCTCACTGTCACTAGCCTGGAGAGTTCCTTGGCACACAGCAAGAGAGGGATGGACTCTTGAATATTTGGGATCCCTAGGGAATTTGCAACAGATGCAACAGCACAAGTCAGACTTCACTGAACAAGAAAGAAGGAAATGCAGTGACTAGAAATGTCACTTGGTCATGTCTGTGAGGCAAAACAAACACTTCTGAAACACTCTCAAAGCTTCTTCCAGATACAGACTGGAAGAGAGATGCCTGTACTTTCGCACTCATGTGGTACAGCTCTAACTACTGTTCAGGTGCCAGAAAAACTGCAAAGAACTAAATGCAAATAATTTTCACAGATCTGAGGCAACTGTTTAGGAAGAAGCAGCAGCACTGTTGACGTACACTAGTAAGTGCTCCAGCCACATTGACCGGTGACCACATAGAAACACACATCTGCCTTACATAATTTAGAAACCTCACACCTACACACCTGAACAGTCTTTATCAACACTTCCTCTTAGAAGAAACGTGGGTAAACAGCTCACAGCATGAGCAGTGCATGATGTTACTCACCGAGAAAATGCCTCATTAGATTAATGATTGTAACACAGGATTGAACTTTAATAAATGCCATTGCTCACAGTGCAATCAGCAGTTCAATTCAGTGGTGCACTTTTTTACTGTGCAGTTGGACTTTCTTAGCAGAGAGCGATCGGCAGCCACGTGGTGAATTCTGAACTAAGGAAGGCTGTGGTAAAAACCCAGCAAGAAGAGTAACTGTATGGAAATGGATTAACAGAGCTTTCAAAAGGGACACTGTGACTGAAGCTGTGCATGTCTTGAAAAAGCAAATTACATTTGAGAGAAGACTACTGAACATAACTTTGCTCAAGTTACTAAAACGGCTCTGGGATTTTTCTGCAAATGCCAGAAGTGATTGGAACAGTATAATGAGAGGGAACAAGGCAGCTGATTGGGCTTAACCCAGCAACAGTCTTCTCTCCGCAGAATTACTACACCGTGATTTATTATTTAAATGCAAATGCTAGCATGCCAGGTAGCACCTTAGTGAGCTGTGTCTTAGCCACGTGCTCTTTCTTCAGAAACTCGCAAAAATTTCTGTGCAGGTGGACTGGGTGTGAACAATAGAATTAAGGACATTTAATGTCTTTGGATATTTTTTTTTCAGCTTAAATTCCTTGTTCTTATAGTATGCATGAGGTCCAGCATACACTCAGTGAAGGATCTTGAGGCATTTTCAATAGTTTCTCCCCAGTGTGGCTTACCCGTTGTGCAATAAGGAGTGGTTCAACCCTAGCAGGGAGAAAAATAAGATCTGTCTGCACCTGCATCTCTGGATTAAGTTCCTACGTATTTCATACAAATATCTGTGAGTTTTCTACCATTAAATTAGGCTGCAGCTGGCAATAAGTTATTAAGAATCAAACTCACTCCTTAGGAATTGGATTCTATGAAGGGATTAAGAGCAGCCCCGCTGAGAAGGACTTGGGGGTCCTGGTGGATGAAAAGCTGGACATGAGCCAGCAATGTGCACTCGCAGCCCAGAAGGGCAATCGTATCCTGGGCTGCATCCAAAGAAGCGTGGCCAGCAGGTCGAGGGAGGTGATTCTGCCCCTCTGCTCTGCTCTGGTGAGACCCCACCTGGAGTACTGCGTCCAGCTCTGGAGCCCTCAGCACAGGAAAGACATGGACCTGTTGGAGTGGGTCCAGAGGAGGGTCACAA
>NW_008796216.1:851467-857274 GCF_000699145.1 Aptenodytes forsteri
AGCGGTAGAACAAGGGGTAATGGTTTTAAACTAAAAGAAGGTAGATTCAGATCAGATCTAAGGAAGAAATTTTTTATGCTGAGGGTGGTGAAACACTGGAAGAGGTTGCCCAGAGAAAGGTAGGTGCCCCATCCCTGGCAACATTCAAGGTCAGGTTGGAGGGGGCTCTGAGCAACCTGATCTAGTTGAAGATGTCCCTGCTCATTGCAGGGGGGTTGGACTAGATGACCTTTAAAGGTCCCTTCCAACCCAAACTATTCTATGATTCTATGAAACCAGCGTAAAAATCAGCAACAGGAGAATGGCGTTTTAATGAGGTAAGAACTATTTAAGAAAACACAACACTAATAATGGTAAAGTTCAAAGATCCATGATAAGTTCTGACTATTTTTCTTCTAATTACCAGATCATTTCCAGGGGTGTTCTACTGACAGTGTTCTCTCCCATATCAATACAACAGAATAATCTATTTTCTACCAAACTTCTGCATGACAGGACATGAGTCACTTTTCTTCACTTTTTTCTCCATTTTTAAAATAACATTCATGTTTCTGTACCTTATGAAGATTAATTCATTAATACTTTTAAATGTCTTCAAGATATTCTGAAGGTTATATAATTGGCATTTGGTAATTTGGTACATTTAATTAGTCAGAATGAAAAAATCCACTTGGGATTATTGAATACTTAGATAGTCAACTCTACATCCAAAAATATCAGTCAATAAATTCTCAAAAATATATATACCTAAAAAGTATATATTGCTATATATCCCTCCCAGGCACATAATATTGCCATTATCAGAGACAAAATCCATCTGACCCAGTACAGCTGTTCTCATGAAATATGTTCTCATGTTTCAGGACTTTCAATTATGTTCCTAACTAAGAATTTTGAAAGCGAAAGGATATACATCTTAATGAGTCACCTAGCAGCTTTTGGCAATCCCCTGTTTCATTAATTTTGTTGAATACTTCATAAGTATGAATTGTAAGAGCTTGATGTAAGATAAAAATCAAGTTTCAAATGTTTAATACTAAAATATATATTAAACAAGGAACACCTCTCTTTACTGGATGTCAGAGCTGTTGGATTTATACAAGTTACCATATTTTTTTCTACTTTGATCAAAGTGAGAATAGTGAGAAAAATTATGCTCAGTTGGATGGCAGCAGAATCATTCAGACCTATATTACCGCTATCAGATAAACCAGGACTGTTATTATGAGTAAGGATTATAACCCGGGATGTATTTGTGCACCATGAGGTAGAAGAATAACAATCTCTTTCTATACATGGGAAACCAAAGTGCAGAAAAATGCAAAAACTTCCTCAGGGTGACACAAACAGCACTGACAGAGATGAACTCCAAGATTTTCAGGTTGATAACTGGACTATATATTTAGCTTCTAAATTGAAATATAACTCAGCTTGCCATCTAAAGCCAGCTGTCACAGGATAATTTTATTACAACGAGATGGGAATGAAATTCCCAACTCTAAGTGATTATCAATTTTTACAGGAGAGTGTGAACCAGATATGATCACGGTGATTAAAAAAGACCTCTTCTATTCCAGTAAGAAGTGTTCTGTTAAGTACAAGCATACAAGAATTCCTAATAGTGGTGTGTCACCTTTAATTGGTCTTGAAGAAAGGGTGATGTGACACCACTCAAAATAGGGAAGCACATAAGAAATAAATTCCTGTTTATCCAATCTTTTAATACTAGAACAAGTGGAAATGCCAATAACTATTGACAGCAGTCAACTTAAAATTGCCATAGCATACCACAATATTTCCTAACAAACACATCAAATTCACTAACATTCGGAATACTACCTTTGCTGAATCTAAGGAATAAATACGCATATAATAAATGCACACATCATTATTAGGTACAGAGTGATATATTTTTTTTAAATTTTAAATTTGACATCCTGGAGACTTAGCAAGTATTTTATGTTCCTGATGTCAAGTGAACATGGGAGAGTTTCAGATTAATTTTACCATTTTTAAAGGGATTGCAAAGCTCACATAGCTACAGAGAAAGGGTTTGAAGTATGTGGTCTGTATGTAACCCAAAAGTCCTTGAAACTGACAAAAAAAAACTTTTTAAAATTTATTTATGATTTACATGAATCTCTTAAATCATTGAGAACTGACTTACAATTATTTAACTGTAGGATTTAGCAAGCCACTTCTGCTAAAGAATGCAATGGGTGAATGCTGCCTTTACTTTGAAACATGACATTGATTATTGTCTTCTCATTACAACTAGATTGAGTGCAAGCTACAGTCAAGCTGAATAAAGCCCAGCAAACCAGTGCCATTTTAAATGATGCACATCTAAAGAAACTAATGAATGAGATGACTTCATTCTTTCAGTTCCATTCAGCTCAGACAGAATTACAGCCAGCCTGGAGAAACTGCTAATGAAACTTACTGCCTTCCTAAAAATAGAAATCTCAGCTTGAAATCTAATGCCTGTGCCTCTGTGGAGTCTAAAGAGAATGGAAATGTAGCTATAAGTAATTTTTGGAAAGACATCACTGCATTACAATGTTTGCTGATATTCAATAAGCCTGTATTAGCCCTTTTGAAGGACTCTCTATACCTCTCTATGATAAGGAGCTTTATCTGTTGAAAAAAGAAAAAGGAAGTTAAATCCCTGTGTCCTGTTACCACTGTGGGAATTGCATGTGTGGGATTTAACATAAGAAACTGCCAAGGGAACAAAGTGCTACACTAGGCTCAGAAAACTTTACTCTTTTTTTTTAACTTATTCCGTACAATTCATTTTGTGGCAAGTTTCATTTCACCTGGAAAAGGAAATACTGCGTGAAAAGATTTTTTCTGAATGGTTATAACCTTAAACAATTTATTTTTGCTTCAGGCTCATATAATGAATGATTCCAACCTCTTAGTTCTCAATCAGGACCTTATGAATCGCTATGGATTCCGTACACATGTTCATCTTCTCTCCCAGCTTCACACAGTGTAGATGAATGTACACTACATGTGTGTTGAAATCAATCTGAATCCTTCTGAGGACAAGAATTTGTAAAAAGCAATCATAATCATAATTTCAAGATGTATGTATCTGGCAAGTAAAGAGCACTAGTAAAGAGGTGGAAGAATCTAAGACATACCAATTTACTATGCCTAGCAAAGTCGAAGTAGGAATAAAGAGAAAGTGTGTGCTCTGTGTGCAGCTGGTAAATAGGGACGATACATAATCCACAAGGAGTAGTATAAATGCCTCCATGTATTTCAGTGCACAATACGGTTCAAAGCATCAGTCACATTTCCTTTACTATCCCTCATTTTAACCAGTCCTACATACACCTCCACATGTGAATACAAAACACATAGTTACCTGCCATCTTCTGCAGAGGAAGACCCTTGTTCTGGTGGATCACAGGAGATCTGAGAGGTGAACTCACCTAGCTGTCCTTGGAGCAACCCTATGTAAGTTTCCACCATTAATACAAGAACCTGTATGTAAATTCATACACAAAATTGCGTACCTCTAAGTTTCAATCAGGTGCTTAATTATAGGCTGGAAATCGTGTATCAGTTTGTTCATATCAAAAGAAAGCACAGTGTAAAGTGCAAAGTAAAGAAAATGAGTGGTATCACGTGGTAATTCTAGTGGATGAAGGCTTGCATGACCTTATCAGACAGAATCTCTTACTTCCTTATTCTAGGCACTATTTTTGTGCCTTTTAGAAAGCAAAAGTTCTCTTTAAGAGAAAGAAATATTAATTTTAGATTCTAGCTAGACTCCATTAAGATGCTCTTTCAAGCCACATTGTGTCTGCAAAGAGTGGAGTTTTATGAACATAAATCAGTTTTCTAATACCCATAAGTGGGCTTTTCATAAGCACCCAGAAATAATTCACCCAACTTCCCTGTGCATCAGTAGAACTTGACTGGCAGCTTTCTTAAGCACTTTCAAAAAACCTTACCTGCATGTCTGGTATTGAATGTATCAATGATGACTAAGTTATACTACAGACAGCCCATTTGTTTCTGAATATGGCAGCAATAGAAACAGCCTTGTGAAAAAAAGACAATCGATAACTCAGAGCATTTCTCTGTGTGTTGAAAGCAGATGGTTTGAAAGTATATTTGAATAAAGAAAGAACTTCTGACTAATGTGATACATGGTTTGGGATGTATCTAACAGCCTCTGGGTCTGTTAGCTCTGTCTACGCTGCCAGATGCACCAACCCTCAAACTCCAAAAGATGCTTTAACACAGCAGACCTGGAGCCTAGATTGGTGCAAAACACATGAAATGGGGGGCCAGCACTTACACCTTAAAGGGGCACTCCAGCCAGGGCCAGTCCATCTTGGCTCGGGCCCTGAGCAAAGGCAGTTCTTCATCCTACGCTGGGTGAACGTCAGCCCCAGAAATCAAATTAACAGAAAGAAACTGCTGGTTCCTTGCTTACCTCACTCTTTGAATGGTCCAAAGTTTTACTGCATCTCTGGCAATTCTGTCCAGTTACCTAATCCTGGGAGGGGGGGAATGGATTACAGGTGGGCAGGTCAGCCAGAGGGAGGCAGACTGATACCTAGAGAAGCCTACTTCACTTAAAGAAGGGGAAAACCCACACGACTGCAGTGGGACAAAACTTATTTGGGAAGGGAGGATTTCTTTAAAAGTAATTTAACAGACAATATATCCGAGTCTTCAGGCTTTTTCCATGGGCAAAAGTAGTACTCTTTACAATATTTTTTACATAATTTATCTTTTAAATATTTTTACAATATTTATTTTATTCGATAATGACCTTATGCAAAGATCATAGATTTCTTACATACAAATAACCTCTGATCAGCAAAACTGAAAGTTTAAGCAGACACTAAAGGACATTTGTTCGGTGAAGAGTCAGGAACAGTTTTATTTTTCAGCAATTACAATTTGACATTACTTGTCCCATACTGTTATATCAGTACTGTGTTTTCTTAGGAGTTGCATCATAATTGAAAAATACCACATACATATGGAAATTTGTTATATTCTGCTCTACTGGAAATAAAATATAAAGGTGAAGAAATTATTCCCCCCCCCCCCAAAAGGCATAAACAAAGGCATTAACTTCCTTGATCATATGAACACTTACACACATCTTTACAGCATTCCCCTGGAGATAGCTTTCACATGTGTAGATGTACACAGGCCTACAGAGATTGTTGCACTTGGTTCTCATACAGTTTGACCCCTCTGAATAAAGACAACTACTATCGCCCAGACTGACACTGCTCTAAGGCCATACCTTGACAGCATCCTGAATGCTTCCACAGACAATAGAACTGAATCCCTTCAGAACAACATGAACACTGAGCAGCACTGAGCAAAAGTGTTTCAAGGGCTTGAAGAAAGAGGGAGACTTTCAAAATAAATGAAAAGCAAATCAATGCTTTTTCCCAGTTCAGCTAAGTCTGCAGTCAAGCCATCAGTCTCATTAAAACCCAGGCAGAGAATAATCTTTGTGCACTCAGTATGCCAACACTGCTCCTCTGGGTTTCTGCATGCATTTGCAGAGGGGGAAGGAAGCTGGTGAATAAAATAAACCAGTGCAAATCTCTCTCATTATGACACCACAAGAGTTCGGATCTTTGTATTCAAGAACATACATGAACAAAGAATATATAGAATCATAGAATAGTTTGGGTTGGAAGGGACCTCTGAAGGCCATCTAGTCCAACCCCCCTGCCGTGGGCAGGGACATCTTCAACTAGATCAGGTTGCTCAGAGCCCCGTCCAACCTGACCTTGAATGTTGCCAGGGATGGGGCA
>NW_008796216.1:857625-873369 GCF_000699145.1 Aptenodytes forsteri
ACCTCCCTCGACCTGCTGGCCACGCTTCTTTTGATGCAGCCCATATGCGTGATTTCTTTCCCCTTTCCCTCCTATTTTCCTCTTGTGTGAAAGAGAACACCACCACTGATACTGAAGTGCAGCACTTTTGCAGAGCTGTCCCTGTGGTAAGAAAAGGTAGAGTTCTTGGCCTCTGGCTACAGATTAATTCATGTATAATAAGTCTTTTTTTAAAAAGAAGATATTACAGGAAGAAGTGATTATACAGTCCTATCTTGTCTAGTCAGTGTTCTCAGCAAAGCAAATTCACCTGTTCTCTACAGAGACCTTAATGGTCTTTAAACTAACTGAGCAACCTGCCTTTAGAATGAAAATTTTATTCTCTTCCCTGAGATTTATCCAGTTCTGAACACCCTGACTGAATTACCTGTCATTGGGATTTAGCTTTCCTTCAGAACAACTTTAGACCCAAGACAGTGCTATGGAGAAAAAATTCTCACTGTGTTTATCCAGACACAGAGATCCATGCATCCACAGATGCACACATGTACTATAGCTGTTGTCATGCCAATTAGTGTGATCCCTGTTTGTTCTCTGCAGCACACACATCCCAAACAGCCTTTAGCTCTCTCTGGAGCTGCGCTTACACGTGTGAAAACTCAGTGTATCTCATGCAGAGGAAATTGTAAGTAGCCTTAAAAGTCACACATACACGATACTGTCCTGGGGCATCAATCTGAACTAGTCAAGCATCTTGCTTTCCCAACATCAGCATGGACTTTCAGGCTTAAACCGAAGGCTTTTCTTAACATCTTTACCTAAGTGTGCCCAGGTTCTCAAGATTTTATCTTCCAATGACTAATAATTTACCTCTTTTTTAGATTGAGCCCCTGCTGGAAAAAAGCCTTTGCTGTTGGAGCTATATATTGAGTAAGCAGAGTACCCCAGCGAGGACTGGGCATGCATTGCCATGCATAGAAGGGAAGCTGGCAGAGACTCAGGCTGAAAGAAGAGTGGAACAGAATCAGACTGATAGGTGATATCAAAACTGCTGTTATGCCCGTTTACATTCTTTCCCTTTCTGCTATTGCCACTTGGGTGGTCTGTCCATTGAGAAAATTCAGTACCCAGGAATTATATTAAATTTCTTCTTGTTCTGCTCTCCTGAAGTAAATTCCAGCAGTCTTTCTGAAACACGGTGGAAACTTATGGGAGCACAATATTTCAAGTGTACACAGATGGCTTGCCTGCAACCTTATTTAAATATCAGCTTCACTGTCCCAAATACGAGCATGTCAGTAATGACAAAGGTAATACAGAAATGCAAACACATTAAGAGGCAACACACCATGAGGAGGCAGAGAAGCATTGGAACAGTGAATGAAAATCTACATTAAAACTAACCAATTAGTGAAATGCCATCTGTTCATCCAAACTTCACTCAAAAGCAGGAAATTTTCCTGTTTAATGGAATAATTAGTTCTTCAGGGTTTGGAAAAATGAGTGATTAGTTGTATTTTTTCCCCCTCTATCTGGCCTTTTTTATTGGATGAATTATTATGTGATTATTTACCTTGAAAATGCCACTAGGACAGCCTCTCCCATGGTGCTCGAGTATTTTTGTCTGTAGCAGTGTTGTATGAAACTTGGCAGGATCTATTCACTGGACATCAAACATGCTTTTTTTTTTTTTTTTTAATCCTGGTGCCCTTTTTCAGTGCAGCTGTATTAATCTCCTGTCACAGTTCATTTTGGTTTTGGACAGTTTTCCAACAAGGAAATCAGAGTGAAATGGGGGTGAGTTCCAAGCCAGGCTGAGTGGAGTAGAACCATTACAAGATGATGTGCAATACAGCTTCCAGTAGAAACATACTTTTGCTTTGGGCTTTCTCAAAGCTTGGCCCAGACTTGCTGAAAAATCTGTAAGTATGGCCTTAATTTTTGTTTTAGAGTGAGCTGAAACCCAGCAAAACTTGCTGAGACAAGACAAAAGTACAATTAACTTTTACTTCCAGAGCTGGTGGACAACAGAAAGAATTATTAAACCACTTCTCCCCTTCCCTCTCCTTCTACCCTTTTTGCCTTTCTCCTAATGTCAAGACTTTCCCAAACTTCAGCAATTTGGCTTCTATTGAGGTCACACTCTTTAAATACAGTTTTCCACAGGCTGTGGATCATGCCAGCTAGGAGTACAGAGTACTTTTTAAAAACTGCTTGTGTAAAGTAAAAAAGAAGACATATGCAGGATCTAAAACCTTGATTGTCCCATTTCCCTGCTTGCAAGTTTCTTGATGAACAGAAGTCCTGTCGGCTAATTTATGCCATCTCAGTGAGAACAGTATTACAGTTACATTCAATAGCAATATTGACAATTAATTTGGACCATCAGCTTAGTCCTTCACACTATGACAGTACAGCACGCTAGGGCTAAATATTTGTCTTTCACACATAAGTTCTCTAGAAATTTTCTTTGATAAAACCTTATGCTGTGTATCATGATTTGATAGATGTAATGCATGAAATCAGTGCTTTTATGCTGGTTTTGCTCCAGAGAAAAATAAAAGAGGATAGTCTTCAGAGTTTTGCAATGGAAATGTGGTTATGCTTAGATTAAGGCAGTAGTTTATATTCATGAGTTCCTATCTATGTGTTTATATGGCTGTCACTGTTGGCACAGCTGTGGTGAAAGCTTTCACAGAGTGAAACCTCCAGATAATCCTTAATTGTTGCATACACAGCCTGAGGCAGTCCATGGCTTCAAGTGCCCCAAAAAACTTTAAAGCACTGAGGATTTCAGTGGCGAGCGGAGTCTGACCTCCTGCCTCAGGCTTCTCCCTCAGCTGCCTTCTCCAGGAACAGCTTTGTGTGGTGATGCTCCATGATCAAGATTTCCAGACACAGCAATAAAGTGTTATCGATGAAGTAATAACATTCACTGATGTAAGTAATACGGTATGTGTATTTGACAGCTACACTGTTATAAAGAAAAGCTAAAATTGATTCCTTTTATTGCATTCATTCTGCCTTTAATATGCCCTAATGATAAGTTGCTGCTATATGAAGCAGAGGTTCCCACTATACAGCCCTCACTCACTAACCTCTGCCAATCTCCTTGGCTCTGAGTGACTGCTGAACAACAAATGGGACTATGAGTTAAAGACCAAGAAAACTTCAGCAGCTGGGAGTCCCCACATTGAATCTGTCTGGAAATAAACCTGGTAACTGGATATGGGTATATCTTGGCTGAAGGGACATAGGAGTGCTCCAGAATAAAGCAATGTTACTCACATTTTGCTGTTAACTCAGGCAAAGACACAGTCTCCATCCTGCTAAAGGCTTAATCCTTGCAGTGAGGAATGGGTGCAAAGATGTAAGCCAGTTGTTCATATAGGAAACAATTACCAAATGGTAGGTGCAGCACTAAGTGCCCAGGTGCAAGCTCCTGCCATGTCTCTAGTAAAACATTAAGCTGAAAAGATTTACAAGCAAATCTCCCTCTATCTCTGGTTCCTAGAAGCGTAGCTTCTTTTCTTCAGGGTTGCTCTCCGTCTAGCAAATTTCCTTGATCCCTGGAACTACAGGAAAATAGTCCCCTTGTCATTCCTGTCAGGGCTTGTCTAGTCCCTGCTCCAGATGCAAGTTCCTTATGTCCCTTGGATTTCCTTTTCAGCTTGCTTTAGGCTGCATTCCCCTGAAACACATCATTTGTTGTACTAAGCTACACATAAAGCCATGTAGTTTTGAGTCCCAGTGCTGGCTGCCAACTTGAAGCCCAGAAGCCTTCCTAAGCTCAGCATGTCCAGGGGAAGCTCTCCTAGAGGCACCTCACTCTGGGCATCCAGGACAAAGCAACCACCCTAAAAAAAAACCTTCTTTTTTGCCTAACCACCGTCTCCTAAGGGAAAGGTACAGGCAGCAAACAGCAGACAGGCAAAATCCAAGCCACATATTACATCCCCCAGCTAAAGGCAGGGTAGCAACAATACAGTGGTAGTACAGGGGCTTCTCAGTTCTCTGAAGATGGCATTCAGGAGGATGTCCATATGCCCTACTTCTCCCACAATTTGACATGTTTAAATACCACACTGGCAAAACCTTTCCATCTGCTCCAACCTCCTTTTGCAGCCTGGCTGCCTTCAGCTTTTTGTTCTCAAGCAATTGTGCTCATTAGGTGAGATGTTCAAATGCTTCTCTTTTCTCAATTAATTTTAGCAGGAGTATGCACATGCTGTGTTTTAATGCTATTGTATGGCTGTGTAAAAGCATCTTCATCATGCATGATTCTGAAATAGTAACATGAAATGAAAATCCCTATTATGGCAAGTGTCATCAAATTTTCAGACTTCCTAATGATGATGAGCAAACTCCAGAGTTGGGGAAACCTGGTCTTGCCAAGTTGTGTGCAGTGATTGCTAGTGAGGTAGGAAAGGAGCTTGCTGTGCCTCTCAGCCCCACCAAAACCTCTGACTGGAGCCAGGTGTAGAGGCAGCTCCCTGTGACTCACGTGTCTGCCCATGACTCAGACCCCTCAGCAGAGCAATTACCTTCAGGAATTCACTGCTTGCCAGGCACCCCTATGCAAACAAAATGATTCACTCATAGACTATTACCAGGCTTGATAGTGCTTTTCATGGAATAGGAGGCCAGTCTTCAGGGTGTGATTTGCTATCATTTAGCAGATGGGCGATATTTCTAGAACAATAGGGTGGAAAAAAGGGTAACAATAGTGTGAAAATAGCTGGGTTCCTTCATTGGCTTGTTAGCCATTTTAATTTTAAAATTAATTTCTACTTAAAGCCATCTCAAAGGGCATTAACGGTGTTCATCTATTAGATACTGCCAGTAACATTTAGGATCTGTTTGTGGGAAAGCCCTGGAGGATGATCAATATAAATTGCAAAAGGAGCTTGTTCTGCTCGGTTAATATTGGGAAGATTCAAACTCTGCCAAAGTTCATAGGTATTCCTGTTCAAAGTTCTGTCTGAAACTGTTTCTAAATATATAGGAATTTAGACAAGGAGTTTTCCATTAGTTATGAGTACTGTCAGGTACCAGGTCCCAAGACATATATTCTTCTAACTATTTCTATACCCAGTTTTAAAGTTTCACAGTTAGACTGACAACTAATCAAAACTTCATATAGCATGTTGTTAACAAGAAATATTGTAATGTGTAATCTGAGTGGGGATTTATTTTTTTGCTTGCCATAAAAATGTTACCTTCCTGTTTTTATGGAAAAGGAAATTTACACTGTGTCACAAACACAAAGGTTATTCCTGCATTGCCTTCCCTTCCTGATACCACCCCTTTCTGCAGTTCCCACAGACTATTAGTAATACTAGTGATTTAAAGCTGATGAGCTCTCTATTGAATTAACCTGAGCTCATGTTGTTCCTTTCTATTCACACAGGAAAAATCTCCAGGCTAGATGACACTTTTAGTCCAAGCCAGCAGGCATGGCTGAGCATTAGTGATGGAGAGGCCAAAAAAAAAGGAGAGAAATGAGAGGTGGAATCTTAATGAAGAGCAAGTTTCCTCATACTCCCATCAAATAGTGGACTAGAAGAGCTCAAAGCCCTTCTGACATTTAAAATCTGTCTCCAGGTAGTCTGCGTGAGGCAGAACCACTGGTGGCTCCCAGGCCCCACTCTCTCTTGATCACTATAACTGAGAAGACCTGCACTGGCAGGAGACCCTTTACTTCCGCTCTGAATAGCAGCAGAATAGCTGCCTCAGCATCAAGGTTGTTTTCAAAGAGCAAATTGGCTTCCAGGTGCAGATACATTTGCCTACCTGTTAAATTCCGGGTACTGTGGCATTTCCACAAACAGCGGTGTTATGATACTGAGGGAGTATGGAGAGGGTGCTGAGCACATACCTTACTCAGAGCACCAAAGGTTAACCCCAGAAGGTGGGCAGAGCAGTATCACTTTGCAAATCATTAAATTGCTTTGACGTGGTTGGATTTGTTTCACTTGCATATGGTGGTTCTTTCAAGCCAAGATGACCATTCGATCAAGTAAAGATCTAGGAGAGTAGTTTTGAGCTTTCTCATCACTGAAGAAACGATGTGACAGCCCAGATCCTAGAAAGATCTCACAAGCAAATCAGGAGTAGCAACAACCACTGACAAAAGCAAGAGCTAACAGCAGTGCAAACCAACTTGAAGTTGAATGAAACAAAAAAACCCAGAGTTGACTGGATATGTTTTTACAGTATCATTCACTTCAGAGCTAAATTCTACTTTTTTGAAATCTTGACATTTAGGGAATCAGTACATACCAAGAGTTTGGGAAGTAGCTACGTAGATCGCTCAGTACACTTTCCTCTCAAGTACTGGTTTAGCGCACTAAACCTAGAAAAGTTACTTCTTCTCTGAGAGCACTTAGCTCTTCTAAAATTGCTTGTGTTACAATTAGCTATAAATTTCAAGTGATAACGGTTTTTGTGTCTAAATTCAGTTTATTGTATGACACTAAAGGCCACAGAAGAGCTTGTTGTGCAGCAGAATGATACTAAAATTTTAATCATAGCTCTTTCAGTAGTGATGCAACATAAATTGTGACCCAAGTTTAGTTTAAGAGACATTATTTCAGAGGCAAGGACATCTGTGGTATACCACCACCATGAAAAGTTCTTGAAGAAAAAGCTATTACCCCTTTGCTGATGACATTAGAAGTCAAGTTCTTAATTTTCTAGAAAGAATGAAGCATAGTCTATTAAAGACACTGAAGGTGTCACTGGAAATCCTTTGTTCACTAGAATTTCATGGCAGCTTTTTTCCCCCACCTATTTAACATGCCAGAGTTGTTTTTTTCACAGATAATTTTATGACTGGTGATCCCTGTTGGCATCTGGCCTTTGGATTAATTGAAACTAAAAGGGGTAGAAGGTAGTTAATTTCTTCTTATATCGATAGTTGCAATATCTGTATTTTAATTAACAAATAAGCAAAAGAGTCCTTAAGCCTGTCAAGATTTGTAGCAAGGCTGATGGGAGGGCTTGCATGCCAGTAGGCTTTTTCTTCAGACAGAAGCAGCTATGGGAGCGTTAGGAGTGAAAGAGGCTTTGGGTGTCTTGTCTGCACTAATGATCCTGCTGGCCAACACCAGGAGCTGCACCTGGACTGCAGATATGTCAGTGGAGACAACCAACCAAATGTCTTTTCTATCCTTATCCATTAGAAGCAGGCTTTTGGGAATGGTGGCACATGCCTGTTCCCAGGTTAAAATAGTGAGTGGAAGGCAAGTAGTTCAGGAATTAGTCTAGTCTAGGCTTAACTGAGGAGAAATTACATTTTCTTCTTTATTTTCATTTAATTAAACAAATTATTAAAATTGTACATTTTTAATTGTGGTTGTGGGAACAGGAATATGCTGTTTCACTGCAAGTAATTTTTGTATTACTCTAAATGCATCGACTTTGTGGGATCTACTAGTAAAAAATTAATTTCTCAGAAGAGATAATGATACATAGATACAACTTATCTAAGCTAGGATAGGAAATAATTATTTTGTAACAGGATTAGAACTCTACTTACATTTCTTTGGAATTTTTTATCCAATATGACCATGAGCTGTCTGAGCCAATTCTGTGTGGAAGAGCACATAATATTTCTAAAGTGATTTGTGACCAGAGCATGTATTGTAAAGAGATTAATACTAACAATGTAACTCCATTTATTTCAGGCACTGTTGAATCAACCATTAGTAGTATAACAAAATGGTGGTGAGATGTAAATAACAGAGGAGGGAACTTCGTGCTCTGTGAGACACCAAGGATTTCAGTAGTCCTGGATACAACTTGCTGTTAGTATAAAGGAGTACCAGGTGAAATCTGAGAGTGTTGCGATGGCTGCGGTGTGTTCAGGTCAGGAAGCCCTAATGAGCTATAATAGAAAGAAAAATAACTTACAGAGCAGACATTTTTGTTTCTCTAGAAAGACTCAACATGCAATAATGGAAAGAATAGATACATAAAGCAGAGTATGGTACAATACAATTAGAGTAGAAGACTATGGCTATCCCGAAGTAGCTAAAATCAGCTTCTCAATATCACACTCATTTTGTCCACGTAGAATCCTAAAATAACCATTTTCTCCCCAAGATTTTCCCCAGGAATTTGCAGCAATCTAAAGAAAAACAAAGAGGAAAAAAATATCAATTTTAATTTTAAAGTAGTATTTAAAAATGCAAGGTGTAAAATGCAAAATGAATCTTTTGTGTTAGTTTCCTTTTTAAGAAACAGAGTTTCTCAGATTTGGTGCACTGAGAATCAGAATGCATCTTTTTCTGATTTCTAATCATTTGTTCCTTTTTATTTTGATCAAAATTTCAGTTCCAAAACAAAAGTTCATAAAAATGGAATACTATTTCTACAAGGTAGTTTGATAAATTGAAGCAGAAATCATTAGATAATTCAACTATTGGCTGGAGAAAGTGGTCATTGAAACAACAATGGTCAAAATTCCAAATACAACTAATCTGTTAAAGAGAGACCCAAGATACGAAAAAGCTGACTTCTAATAAATTAGGTATCATTCAGGTAGCTATTGACATACTGAGCAATTTAGTTTCTAATGAAGTCAGTACAAGTTTTGCCCTAGATGTCAGGGAAACTACCTACCATAAGCCCTGCCATCAGCTATGTAAACTCCAAATTACCTTCTGCTGAACACAGGAATAATGAGATGAGATGTTAATCATAATCAAAGTGATAAAATCTGACTTAATTTAAATGGCTGAAAGCCAATGTTTAATTGTTTTTCTGATAGCTGGATAGCATTTGCTAAGGCTGTTTAAATAGATAGCTTGTCTTTTCCAAATTTTTTAACAAATAATATTGATTATTTTATTGAGTCTCATTTGCAGGCATCAAAAAGAGCTGAATCTTCATGGGAAATCTGAATAACATTTGAGAATTTGAATAAGATTTGAGACAGAAAAGACGGTGTAGGAAGAAACACAGATATAGGAGGGAGATCGGATGAAACACATTTTGAAATTGAGGTAGACGATGCTACAGTTCAAGGGTCAGCATGATAAAAGTTGCTAGAAAGGGAATAAAATTATGCAGGAGACCTTAAGGTGAAGGAAAAAAATAGACACAGAGCGAATGAAAGGGAATAAGTTGTTTTTAGATAATCTGTGTTGTAGAGATTTTTTCTTCTGACTCAAAACACAGTGCTAAGGATTCACTTACCCAAAACTTCTGTTTCTGTCCATTTTTGTCAGTTAATGCTCCCCACCTGTTACAAGAGATGGTACTAGTGAGACCTTTGATGCATATGTTCATATTTTGTAGCTTTGAACAAGCAACCAGAAAAGAAAAGCTTGTTTTAGTTGTCCTAATACCAGTATCAGAACAAAGCATGACTGATAGACGTCTCCATGTTTAAATAACAAACTCTGCTGCTGCTGAAAATGAAGATCAGTATCCTGCTAGCCACAAGTTAAATTGTCACTAGGGACTACGAAAACCTAACACAAATGTAGTTTTAGTTTATCATTGCAAAAACCTCTTTTCATTGACAGAATCTCTCCTCTGGAGAGCTTGCCAGCTGAACTGAACTGGACTGTGTAGGAGTACTGAAATTAATATTAATATATTTCTTCAATTCAGCTGAAGATCCCTAGGACCATTTTTGTTAAAGATCTCACCCAACACCTTTACAAAAATAGCTGGTGAGTTGGAACTGAAAATGTTCCCAGCTTTTCTCAGCTCAAATTAAATTGCTGACAACCTAATCTGTTTTATTGCACAGTGTGGGGGATGACCTATAAATTTACTTGATGTTTCTTTGACATCTTTGAGGACATGTTAAATGTTGTGGCAATATCCATGAAACCACACAAGAGGTTGTCCCCACCTGCCAGGTGATAGAACTTTCATAATTGTGAAATTATAATTGTTGAAATTACAAGACCGGCCCCAGTACTGAGCCCTGGTAGTTGTAGCTGAACTGCACAGTGCTCTGAGTTGTTAAGCCTCACTTTGTATATATACGGGGCAGAAGAAGTTGCAAGGTCATTGTCTGGATGTAGTTCAATGAGCAAAAGCTGCACTGCACACTTTAGGTAGCTAGGTATATATGGTATGACTACTGATTACTTAAAGACCTCTGCCTTGTTTTGCAATTTATACAATGAATACTCATCTAGTTACTATTCATAGGTCATGATGCTTGGGTGCCCATAAAAGGGCACAAATAAACAGAAAACCAAAGATACGAACTTTTACAGGGTTTTCCACAGTATAAAGTTAATCCTAGCATATACAGAATGCCTTTGACAGGGTGTTTATCAGTATATATCCCACCAACGCCACGTGTTTGAGCTGTATTTGCAGTGCTCCATTCACTTTGAAAGGCAAGCAGCAAAAATATGATAAGAAATCCCACACTGTGAATGGGGAAATCAGGATTTTTGTGTCATCTTTGTAAAAAAATTTGAACAGCCATGGTGGCATCAGCTCTCCTTGGTTAACAGTGAACCCCAATGTATGTGGAATACCCGCACTTCCAGCCAAAGGAAAAAAAAATAAAACAAATTGGTGACTAGCAGAGAGGTCTGGATTACAGTTGCAAGCACAAATTGTAGCTACTGCTCATTAAATGCAAGGAATCATAAAAATAATTTGGTCATAATGACCATTGAATGTAATTGTTGTTTTTTAAAAAGGCCTCATGATGCTTTTTCTTTGAATTACCACGTGAAAGTTCAGGATTTATTAATAATCTTTGCCATTTCTTCGCCAAATATCTTTCAGATACAGTCTGTCATGATCATAAATTTAAAAAAAAAAGATATAATAGGCTACCTGATTTCATATCAGATTCAGATTTATTTCTTTCCTTGTGACCATTTTACTAAAAAAATTACATCAATTGTAGTGTGAAAGTCCAATATTTACATCAGTCTTAAAGACAGAGGAAAATTGCCTTGAATTTATATTCATGTATTCCTGCATTCAGTACTACACATTATCTCTCCCACTTGTTTGAGCAGAATGATGATCAGTTCCTGCAGACTCAGATTTCTGCAATTAAATATTTTTCTAACATTTGTTATTTTCTAAAAAAAAAAAAGTCAACCTCTAGTTTCATACACTGATAGGAATTTATTGATTCTCAAGAAAGTTTCTAAGTGGAAGAAAACTTAGAAACCAAAATGAAAAAGGATCGTTTTTTATCCTTGACTATAACATATCCATGAATTTAATTTCCTAGGTTTTGTTCCATCATGGTCAGATACAAACAGAGGTACTTGACATATGCATTTTATCTTATGGTTTAGAAAGAAGAGCTGCTTACTCAGTAATCCATGCCCACAGGCATTCATCCAAATACTCTAAATTAAAATACATTAAATTAAAGCATACAAGATTGCAGCCAGCGGGTCAAGAAAAGCGACTAATCCCCTTTATTCAGGACCCGCCATTCTGTGTCCGGAGCACTGTGCCCAGTTTTGGGCTTCCCCATACAGGAAAGACATTAACAGGCTCGAACAAGACCATCAGGAGTCCACGGAGATGTTTGGGATCTGGAGCACATGATGTACAAGCAGAGGCTGAGGGAGCTGGCTTTGTTCAGCCCTCAGGAGAGGTGGCTCAGGGGAGATCTATTTGTTGTCTTCTGCTTTACAAAGGGTGGGTATAGAGAAGATAGAGCAGACTCTCCTGATACATGCACAGCCAATGGTCAGAAGATGACAGTCACAGTTTTCAGCAAGGAAAATTGCAATTCGACATAAGGGAAAAAAGTATTTTACAACAAGAGTGGTTAGGCACTACTGAAGAGAGTGGTTGTGGAATATCTGTCCTCAGAGATATCCAAAACTCAACCTGAGAATCCCCATGAACCTTAACTATGAAGTGGCTCTGCTTCGAGCTGGGGGATTAAACTAGATGACCTTCAGAGATCCCTTCTAATCCAAAGTATTCAATGATCTAAGCAACTTGATCTAAGATGGCCCTGCCAATTTAGGGCATAGAGAGTTGGACGAAACAACTTCCAGCCTCAGTTAGTCGACAGTTCTATGAATTATTACATTTTGTATTCAATGTATAGATTTTGTGTAACAGTTAAATAACTAAGTATACTAATAGATTGTGATGGGGCAAGCGATTTTGCTAATTTTTTTAATGGCTGCAGTCTAAAGAGCAGATAATAAGGTTGATTTACTGTTTACTGATCAAATCCAGTCTTGGCGTTAGTGCATGAATCAGGAGCAGGACTTAGCAGGAAAGGTGGAACGGAGTGTCATCTCCATAGATGCTGACCTTTATTGGCAGCAACTGTGGCATGAGGTCCTAGGCCTGTTTATCAAGCCTTTCCTAAAACTTGGCATGGCTTGTTCAGGCTTGTTCCAAAGACTGGCTGATATTCACCAATTCTCATTTCTCCCAGGCTAACGTGCTTCTCTCAGACTGAAAAAGCACTCAGCTGTAATGGAAACAGCTGTTGTTTTGTGAACCACACTCCCTCTATATTGTTCAATGATGCAGTGTTTGTAGCCACACGCCAGTTTGATTTGACATCTTGCCTCTGGGAATGAATGCCAGCTCCATCAAGAACACTTCTGGGGATTTCTTGGCTCATTCATACTAAAATACCTTCTAAAGAGGAAGCAATTCTTTCAAAAAATTCCTAAGTGGAAAGTGTTTCTGCAGTAGTATATTTAGGAAAGGAGGACATATTTTCTAAAATAGATTTCTCAGCATAAGTATTGCATTTGATTTTTGCAATTTCTCTTTTTCCCTTTTCCTGCCTATAAAGCTATACTTCAGTAGTTTTCATGATTTCAGCCTTACTGATGGAATAAATTCATTTTGCATTGTATCCCTTAGTTGCACCTATCAATGTTATGGCATCCAAGAACAGCTTCCACTTTAAGCTTAATTAAAGTTTAGATTCCTCAGAGAAACAAATCTCTAAATATCCTTTCTGTTGCTAAGCCAGGCATCTGAGGGTGACTTTTCTGAGTTATAAAGACACATGTTATATAAATGAATAATATTAAATTCAGCTTGAATTTTAACTGCTGTTTTACTTGCTGCTGTAAGTACTACTCCTTGAAATATTAACAAAGACTGACTGAGAGGAATTTGTTAAAATGATCAGATAATATTTAGTAATCTCAAAAATAAATTCAGAGGAAATGTTAACCTTCTAAAACTCTTAGCCACCTACTAGGCTGAATGGAAACTGGATGGCATCTTATTTCATCAATTCAGAATACTGTCTTATTTCAATGGAGTTCACTGTATGTTTCCCTACATAGATGGGACTCTATAAATATCTTTTCCTGATTCTGGGTAATCTTTGAGATTTGACTTCTTTATTTATTTCATATTTTAAAATAGACATTAGTTGCAGAAGTTTATTCATTAATAAATTAAAAAGGAACCCTCATGGAAGACACCATGGGAGTAAAATGTAGCCTGGTATTTTATTGATAGCAACTGTGGAAAGTGATAGCATTCCAGATCACCTTCCCTGGAGAGTAGCAGCTCAGAGAAAGTGTTGATTGGTCCCTCAAAATTTTCAAAACCAAAATGAAAAAAAAAAATAGTAACTAGAAGTATAATCCTGAAGTAGCTAAATAAGCCATTGGGGCTTAAAAGTGAAACCCATACCACGTACTTCTGTCCCAGAGAAGTGAAAGATCTCTACAGATTATGAAAGGCACCAGTAGTACAAGGATATTATTAATCTATGCAAATTTTTGCTTTGGGTATACTGCGGAAAAATAGAATACATAATAGTTCCTTTACAATATTTTCAAAAACATAGTTAATACAGTGTACTACTGTTTTACTGGTCACTTCTGAGATTTAAGCAGTACATTGGCATTGTTATCCTTAATGTAAATGTTAATGTCAGAACTGGAATTAGAATTTGTCTTTTTCCTGACAGTGAAACACTGAGGGATTTAGTTCAAGATTAAGATATCTAAATGTATGTGTCCCACAGTAGCAGAGTATATTGTGATCCATTCACTTGACTAAATGCAAGTGTCTAGGGCTATTTGAGATGCCTTAGGGTGCCTGAGACATCCACGTTTCTGGCAGACATGACAGAGGACCTATGCGACATCCACATCCTTTTGGAGACACAGCCAGGTGGGAAGCTCTTCCCACTTCTGGTAACACCAAATATTTGTGGGGGGGCAACTAATGGATCCATGAGCAGTTGTAGCTGAGTTGCCCTCCAGTCTCCATTGACTTTGTTGATGAGATCATCATATCTGTGATGAGAATTTGGATATCTAACACATCACACCTGCCTGAATCTCAAATTGAATCCTGACATAATTAATTGTCTACTAGAGCATGAGATGAGCAAAGGAGAAGACTGGAAATTATTAGGAAATGTACAGTGAGTAAAGTGTTAGAATGGGAATCAGCAGACAATAAAATGTATCAGCTTCTAGAATTACACAGCTGTAACACATGATTTCAGAATAAATGATGAGGAGAATTAAGACATTACAGACTGAAGGACTTGGATTCTGTCCATCTTAAACCATCAGGGATAAAATCAAAGAATTTAGAGAAAAGGGTAAAATTATCGTAATAAACAACATGGAAATTACAGTTCTGATATATATATAGGTTTTTCACATTATAGCACAAAATCATAGATGCTACAGTTTGGTTGAACAAAATTAAACCAGGAATGTGTTGTGCTGAAAAGGTTGTTAAACTAATCTGGGATGCATTTTATGTTCCCCTGTGACTTGGAGCAAGAGCTGGTTTAGGGACCAGCAGATTAGAAGGGAAAATGACACTTTAGTTAATTTTTCCTGTAAAACAACTGTGCTTTGGAGTCTTAATCATGGAACAGAACCTCTTTGTGCTGGGCATTGTAAGTGAAAATGATTTAGTAGAAGATCAAATCCTGTTGCCATTATCTGCTTTCAGAAAGTAATCTTTAAAGAATAGAATGGGAATCTATTCATGAATCAATATAAAAATATCAATATTTTGACTATAAGTTAAAATCAATGGGAATCAATAAATGATTGTCACCACTTCATAAAAAACTATGACACTTTCAGAGTTGTTAGCTGATATAATTTCTTTAATACAGTCAATATAGTCTCTCCTCCTACAGTACTTTTTCTTTCTCTGACAGTTCTTGTTCCTGAGATCCTGTAGTTCATGTAGCCAATGTAGTCACTACCAATTTTTCCAAAAGTAGACCTATCCAAACTATGTGCTCCTAACTAATGACATCCCAACCTTGTTGAAGGTAACCAGAGATTTCCAGTGTCTCCAGGAAGCCAAGGCCTTGGAAGCTAATAGATGTGATAGTGAGCAGCAAATTAGACAAGGAGTCTGCTTTAGGTATGTTAACAACATTAGAAATAAAACCTAAGAAGCTGGGATTAAAAGTAGGCGAGACGATGTATGTTTTGAGTAAAGAATTATACAGTGCATGACTGGAGTGCTACACTAAATCTGATAGATCACTGCTTGGAATAAAAAGAGTAACAGTAACAGGTATTTGTGTGACAGTGTCCTGGTTTTGGCAGGGATAGAGTTAATTTCTTTTCTAGTAGCTGGTACAGTGTTTTGGATATAGGATGAGAACAAAGTTGATAACACACCGATGTTTTAGTTGTTGCTAGGTAATGCTTACACTAGCCAAGGACTTTTCAGCTTCCCATGTTCTACCGACTGAGAAGGCTGGAGGTGCACAAGAAGCTGGGAGGGGGCACAGCCAAACTGGCCAAAGGGACATTCCATACCATGTGATGTCAT
>NW_008796216.1:873493-876121 GCF_000699145.1 Aptenodytes forsteri
CCCCGGGTGGGGGGGAGTGAGCGAGCGGCTGCGTGGTGCTTAGTTGCCGACTGAAATTAAACCACGACAGACAGACTGAGAAAAGAGTAAGTCAAAATATAGAGACACTAACAACCTAGATGTGTGTAGGGCTCAAATGCCAAGTAGAAAGAGAAAATTTTCATATATTAGTCTATAGACAGAACAGGGGGAAGAAGTCCAGGAAAGAAAACATGAAGAAAAAATACCCAACAATGAAGTAATTTAACTCCCAGTGGAATTAGTTCCCAAGTGGAAATGACAGAGACTTAAAAGTGAGTTGACACATTCTTGGACAACATCCATCCAATATTACATTTTCCAGAAGATGACCAAAATAATAATAGCACTTTCTTGTCTCTTGCTTTTGTGATTATTCCAGCTTGATATTTACTCCAAATGAATGACATTTCAAAAGCAAACAGATGCTGGACCTCATTACTCACAGAGACAGGGAATCTATTATGGTTATTTTTATAAAGCTTTAGACTGCTGATGTCCCCACCTTTGGTATTTTTAGGAAAAGCTTTCAACCTTACCCTCTCCAAAATTTCCAATTTTATTAAGAAGAAAAATAAGAGACTTTAAGTCATCATTAAGGAGAAGGTCTGCTTATCAATTACTGTAAATTACTTAAAAAAGGGAGTTTTCTTCTGTCTGACAAAAATATTCTGTAAGAAATACACCACTTAGCTTTTCCAAAAGAAACCATCATGATCTTCAATCAAAAATAACCTTGAATAGAAAGAAGTAATTTCACCAAACTGCATTCAGTCCCTTTCAGGAGAAAAAGTAAGCAAAGTATTTCCATTTACTCAAGGGAAACCATCTCCAACTGACTCTTTAGAGAGAATTCTGTTGCTCTTTCAGATAAAAGGATGAGTACTTGTGTGCTTCCATAAAAGGATTTTCATAATTTTGTGTCCAGTTTTATATAGTAGAGGCACCTTAGCTGTCCTTTTCCTTGATATTAACTCTGTAGGAGTAGGCCCCCAATGCACAACACTGCCTCACAGTTGAAAAATTAGAATATGGAGACCATTTCAGTATTCTTCCACAGAATGGAAACTGGTTTTGTTTGAACATTTCCAATTTTGTTTTTCAAGAAACTGTATGAATACAATGAAGGTGGACTTCAGAAGAGAAGTATAAAGAAAATTTCAGAAAAAAATAGTAGTTGATAATTAAATATCATTGAAATATCAGTAAATATCAGTAAAAAAAGCTAGAAATACAACCTAACACAACAAAAAGGGTTATCAGCAATGGCTTCAAAACTGAAGTGTTTTGCAGGTGAACACAAACTAGTTTCTAGCGTGCTTACGTTCAGCTTTGTAGGTAAAATGCTGTTAACAGCAAATACAGCAGAAACATCTGAAGAGTGTGCTAAATAATATTATACAAACTGACTCCTTAAGACTGAAGATGTCAACTAAGAAGAAATAAGTCCTTAAGAGTAAAGAAGAATGACAGGTCTTAGATCTCAAGCTATTAATTCCTACAGATCTGTCAATGTTAGTGGAAGTCAGCACTTTGCATTATACCAAGGAGTTAAACTGTTTACTGAACACCAGTGTTCTAGGAATCAGCATTCTGCATTATCTTTCTAACTTCTGCCATTCAACAATTTATACCTAGAACAGACTTTTCTCACATACTGACAGTACCCATCTACCAATCAAAAATACACAAACAGCAGAATACAATTTTAAATCACTCCTGCAATTTTTTTTTCAACCACTTCAACTCACAGTTGCAGTTTCCAAGTTATACAGTTTGTAGGTTGAACGTTGGATTCACTGATGTCACCGGCAAAACTCCCAGATTTTCAGGAATAAAGCTAAGATTTGTCTCTGGTTTGTTTGTTTATTTGTTTGCAATGGCTCCTCCCTGTCTTTCTAGAGTGGGGGTCCATTGAAGGTAGGATTGTGTCACATCCTATTTTCACAGACAGAAGCAATGCATTTGTTAAAAAACAGCATACATAGAGGACGTATAAAGGAAACGTATGTATTCTGTTTTTAAGGTTATGGTCTTTACTCATATTTTGCCTTGTCAGTTTTTTCCTAATCTTCTTGTTTTTTCAAATATTTTCATTTTGTTAACTTCTGCATTCACAAGGATCTTCAGGTCAAATAGGACAACTAGAAAACCTTATATAACTTCCAATACAACCACAACATAAACTTAGAATAGACTATTTCAGTTGGAAGGGACCTACAATGATCATCTAGTCCGACTGCCTGACCACTTCAGGGCTGACCAAAAGTTAAAGCATGTTATTAAGGGCAGTGTCCAAATGCCTCTTAAACACTGACAGGCCTGGGGCATCGACCACCTCTCTAGGAAGCCTGTTCCCATGTTAGACCACCTTCTTGGTAAAGAAATGCTTCCTAATGTACAGTCTAATCCTCCCCTGGTGCAGCTTTGAACCATTCCCACGCATCCTGTCACTGGATACCAGGGAGAAGAGCTCAGCACCTCCCTCTCCACTTCCCCTCCTCAGGAAGCTGCAGAGAGCAATGAGGTCACCCCTCAGCCTCCTTTTCTCCACACTAGACAAGCCCAAAGTCCTTAGCCACTCCTCATAGGACATTCCTTCCAGCCCTT
>NW_008796216.1:876602-890419 GCF_000699145.1 Aptenodytes forsteri
GCCCTCCTCTGGACACATTCAAGGACTTTCACATCCTTCTTAAATTGTGGGGCCCAGAACTGCACACAGTACTCCAGGGGAGGCTGCACCAATGCTGAATACAGCAGGATAATCACCTCTTTTGACCGGCTGGTCATACTGTTTGATGCACCCCAGGATGAGGTTTGTCCTCTTGGTTGCCAGGGCACATAAGCCATGGAATTTCCACAGGTATATATTTAATGAGATATTTCTGACCCTTTCCATCTCTGAAAAAAAGTGCTGGTGATGAAACAAGGCTTGGTGAAGTCCAAATTCATTCAATTCAACTTTAGGGAACTGAGACATTTGGATTAGGAAAAGAACCACTGCCTACTATCAAGAGAGAGGGATACCTCCTGAGGATAAGTCATCCCACCTAAGTGCTGACTACAATCAGTGCTAACAAACTGGACTCATTTGTCTCTCTAATAGTATGTTTTCTACGTAGGTGTTGTGAATTTGCTGTCACCACACTGGCCAAACAAATGATGAAATCTCTTGGGCAAAAATACTGTCTTCCCATAGACCATATATACAGAGCAACAGGATACAAAGATTACTCGATCCCTCTCATCTTGACCTGGCTTATTTTAATACCAAAGTTCTGCTTTCATAAAAGGCTCACAGCATCTCCTTCTCCAGACAAAAAGAGAGTGGGACAGAAATACATGTGGTCTAAAAATTTCATCTCACTTTCTTCCCTTGACTTGGTCGTATAACTGTCATAATGCTACCAGACAAAAAGGGTGTAAATATTGCAAGTTATGTCCTATTCTTAGAGCTGTAACAAAATCCTAATACCTTTCAAAGACTAGGATTTTCATCTACTCAATTAGACAAAAGTTTAGTTCTTAATCTTTTATTAATAATAAGAAGGTTAGGGTCACTGACTAGTGTTCTCTGCAAGACAAGACTTCTTAGAAAATGGTGGCTGGAATTTGAAACTACAGTTTTGCCTGGACTTTTCAGCCTGAGAGATGAGTCAAATTATCAGTGAGTCAATAGTTAAATCATTCCCACAAATCTACCGTAATGAATTATATGGGAAACAGTCTCATGGATTTAACTGCATGAATCATCAGACACTGTGCATCTTTTCCCCATGATCTTCTAAGGTATTTCTCTTTACTGTAAAATATTTTTGGGTGTTGCTGTTTAATTTTTAAACTGTAATATCTGATGTTGATTGTCTGACAATAATAAAGTAGATTTTTTTTCCCCATGAAAGAAAAAGGGAACTCAACCCAAGGCTTCTTTAGTCAGGAAGAAAATAATTTGGGTCATGACTTTTGGTGGTTTAAGATGTTGCTTGTTTGCTGTTATTCTGAGTCTAAGCTTGAAAGAGGACAATGAAGAGAAAAATAGTGTCTTCAAAGCCAAAACCTGAGATGTCAATAACAGTAGTCACTGGTGTCTTTTTTAAGCCTTCTGACTTTGCACAGGTGAGTCATTTAATTATGTATTAAATCTTAGAGTGTTGTTGCTTTGTCTGGCTATCCCCTCAACACTAAACCACAAGTTTTTGCCTCACGTGTCAATTTTATCTCCATTAGTATGGCTTTTTGTGTTAAGAAACATTCAACCAATGTTTTTTCAGGGCATAGATGCTTCAATGCCATTTAATCTGCTGCACTATTGAATTTAAAGCTTCCAGTGAATCATTGATAAAAAGAGGGGAAATGTGTTTCCAGTTAATGTACATCTCCCAATGTCCTCTTATGAAAGTCCTTTGTCATTCTGAGCACCTTCCAAACATCTGAATATCTATCTTGTTTATGAAACAGTATCTAAAGCTTTTAATAAAATTATTCTTGTCCCCTCCAAGCCTTAAGATGACAGTCCATAGATTTGCTTGTAGCCAAAGACTTGGGCTTTTGGGGCCTTTCTGAATTTTTCAGTGTCAGGGGATCACCAGATACAGCTTTTTGAGTGAGGGTATGGATCAGATATTGTAGCTTGGCACTGATACTGAAGTGATGCAGAGGAAAGAGTCTGAGAGACAATTCGTCTGAACAGGCTGCAAACATTAATGACGCATACTTTACTTCACTATGCCTAGCTTTGAAAAGAGATATATTTGAACTAGAACCGTAGCTATTTAAGCCAATATACTTCCTCTATGCTGAATAGCCTTTGGCATCTTTACACTATCAATAAATCTGCCTCACGTTTTCTTTCCCTATGGACACTACATTTCTCTTCTGTTGTCTTTTCCTAGGTGGAACTAAGAAAGCCAGAGGAGTAGAAGGAAAAGAAGATTAAAAAAAAAGATGCACCAGTTTTACAGAGAATCTGCTATAGAATATACTTGACAGGTTTGTTCAGCAACTCTGGCTTAAATGTATAGATCTGAGAGATAAATCTGCTACCAAGTTCATCTTTGATGTGAATTCAGTCTACTTTTATTATTAAGAGATCTTGAGATAAAGATGACAGTTTCACATGTCATTTTTCAGTCATTAGTCTTCTTAAAATAACAGTGCAGCTGAAAAAGTGAAAATTAGCAAACTTTGACCAATTTGCTTTCCTTAGTCCCACTTACCATTTGCAGTTTCATTATGCCTCTTTAGCTTGTTTTCATCCTGGTGTCATTAAGAATTGTAATTGTATGTGTATATATACACATAGATCGATATATGTGTGTGTGTACATATACACAAACATACATATGCAAGGCATTCTGAAGATACTATCTTACTATAAATCTTATGTACCAGTCAGACAGTCATTTTGTTTTTAATCTACTTTATAATGCCATTACAAGTGGGATTCCCCTAGTCTAACCTAAACATTTTAATGTTAGCTATGTAAGTCTGATGTTACCCCACAGGTTCTTTTTTAGTCAGCAAAGAGAAATAAGATTCAACAAAGCAATTCAACACACCTTAAGATAGATACCTAGGATAGAGTAGATGAATAGCCATGGAAGATAAAGGGAACCATGGCTGCCTAGCAGAGACATAGGAATCTAACTTGTACACATCGAAATTTAGCTGTTATGAATCCCAATCTCCATTACTTACTTTTTCTGCTTACCTCCCTGTCTCTGGAATACAGACACAGAAACTGCTTGAGAGATCCTACTGTCTCTAGATGTCAGTGGGGTCAGTCCATCCTGCCTTCAGATTGCTGAAAGCCCTGTTTCACTGTCCATAGAGACCGTGATCAAACCCAAATGGTCTGCTACCCGCAACACCCTCTGCCTGGCTGTTCCACATTTTCCTCTCCTGCTTCCATGCTGTTCTGTCTTTTCCCATTCTCCCTCTAAGACTGAGATCACACAGTACCTCACTGGAGATAGACTTATAGTCCTATCAGAGCTGATTTTATAAATAAGAAGCCTTCAAATGATAGAAAATAACTAGCAATTTCAAGTTGCAGAACAAGGGAAGCCAGTCAATGCATTTACAATCCTTATGATCCAATGATCAATTAGGCAGTTTATATGTGCATTTCTGTTTTTGTACAAATAGATCTTGCAAGCTTCACCAAAATTTATTTCCATTTTATGAGTCCATCACCTTATATGTTGTACAATTCATGGGCAGTTTAAGGCATTCTCAAAAATGTTTCTGAGAGATTACAAATATCGATTCAGTATGGTCATTCATTATTGTGGCTGCCTTTTACAAATATTGAATCTCTTTTACAGAAGAGGTTATAAATAAAAAATCAGACTACAATAAACATCAGACCAAAAAACCTGCATTTTCTACCCTATGTGTCAGCATGTCTCTGTTCCTTTTTCTCTCTCCCTGAACAATCTCAGCTAAGCAGAATGCAAATAATCATCAGTATTTTTATTTGAAGTCCAACTTTAATGAGATTCTCATGAGTTTTTTATTTAGGTTGAGGAGTTTGCATTATCCTTTGCTCAAAAAACCCCACCCAAGCTATATGTGAGTGGCAAAGAACTTATACCCAGGCCACATATTTTACATTCAAATTAATTCAAACTCATGAATGATATAAAAAAGTGATAGCTTAATCCTGAAGACATAAAAATCTATGCAAAAGAATGTTTTAGACTTCATGGTGCAGAATCACATTTTATGACTGCATTTAACATTGCTAGAAACTCAAGTACACCTAGCCTTGGGCTCAAACATCCTCCAACTTGTCAAACTTGAATTCAATTTTTTTAAACACCTCTGCAAATATTTTTATATGGCATAATCTTGGAGGTCAGAACACTTATGCATTAGACAATGAAAGGATGGGTAATTCTTTATGTCGTTGGATTCATTGGATACTTCAGCAACGTTCAATGAAAGTTAGTAAGTAAATGCATTTCCCACATATCAAACTCCAAACCAGGCTGAGGTTTCTTAAATATCATCGCCTTCAGTTTTCTTCTTTTTCCTTCAATTCTCATGTCCTTCTTCAGTATATCAGACCACTTGACTTTCCTCCTACTCAATGTTTTGCACTGACCATTCAACACAATCTTCTGCAGGGAGATGCCGATCTCAGTCAAGGCGCTCAGTTTTTTGCTCACGAGTAGCTCCTTGCCTAAGGGCTGCTATCTTTTCCTTCAACAGCCTATCAGTTCCCATTTAAATCAGCATCCACTTCAGCACATTAATAGCCCTCCTCCTCTCTCCTTCCTCAGCCATCACTTTGTCCCCCTGTGCCATTCTGGCTTAATCACTCACCTCAGTAGGTTATTCAGCATGTATTTGGGGCAGTATGTCTGAGGGAATAGCTGTCATCACCCTACACTTGCACCAAGCATACTTCATAGCCCTCCCAACACCTGCACTCACAGCCTCACAGCAGCTCACCCCTGAACCGAGGTATTCAAATTACATTGCAAATTTTACTGTCCAATTTTATTGGTTTCTCATGGCCCTTCAGATATACCTTAAATACATACACATAAACTGATACATACCGGCTGTCCTTCATAAACATATTTTCCTAATTTTTCCACGTTAAATTCCAGTTTCTCTCTTTCATTGCTTCACAACGGTCACTATAAGCATACTTCAGGAGCTTTTCCTCTACTAGTCTGAGTCAATACTTTTTGCAACAGTATGGGGTCAAGGATGATCTTGCATAAGCCTGCTGCTTCTCTTTGCTGCTGTGCCACTATCAGGCACACTTCTGTAATTCATAGCCAGCAGTTTCCACAACCATAGGCATTTCCATGTCCTTTACAAGGCTATCTTCACTAAGGTCACAAACACAAAGTGCACTTTATTTCATGACTTTATTTTCTTGAACTACATGTTGAAGATACTCTCAGTAATCTTCCTAGCACAGGCCTGAATCATTATTTATTTGATGTTCTAGATCACCTATAAAATATTTATTTGAGACTCTCCAGTCATTTCTCTGTGTAACTACTCACCCAGTGATTTAATAAATTCATCCTTGCATATTCCCTCCATGTCAAAGAATAATTTGACATGGAGGTGTTCTGTAATTTGAGTGTATGCATTATTAGATACTTGTCATCTTAATACAGTGGCACTGGTCTACATTTGAAGGGAAATCCACTAGTGTATTATACACACTCTTATGTAGCAGTTTCAGACCTGAGTGTGTACTCCTTGTGCATCCCAAATAAAATTGGCAGCATCCCAGCACCAGTTGATTTCTGTTTGGGGCGTAGAGAGCCTAGACTGCTGTGCCAGTAAGCTGCGCTTGTTAATTAGGAGGCCACTGGCAATTTTTATGTTTCTATTTGCATTCTGTTTGGTGGCATGTTTGGAGGAAATTGCATTCGTTTTGTTCATAATTGATGTGTACATGGGATATTTGTGAATACTCAGCAAAACATTTTATTCTATAAACAAGTATATTTGAAGTTTTAGAGCAAATGTTAGAGTAGATTAAAAGATGATGGGTCTATACCTCTTTCCAATGCTCTCTAAAATTCTCAGATATGCGAAAATGAAACAACAACAATCTTATGTTGGGAGCTAACAGTGCTCCACCTCTGACAGTGAAACCTCTGGGTTCCAAACTGGTCATTGACATTTTACTACGTTCATGACTGGCAGAGGAAAAGGGTAAAAGAATATGCTTTACTCACCCAAGGAGTTTGACTGAATGAGTTTTCCATTTAGATCCTGCTTTCTGGGAGTGTCTATAGATTCCCTCTTTGTAAAGGAAAAAATCTTCATACACTTTCATTATAGCTTAAAAACAATAGGAAAAATCAGCACAGTCAGCAAGTATTGCTTCTATTCTTGCTTGCTTCTTGCATTTTACCAGTGAGATTTTTGTTGTGTGTTGGACTGCACATGTACTTTTTAATTACCCTAAATTCACTAATTGCTCAGAAGTTCCCTGCTCTGAGTGAACCGAGGGAAATATTCCAACAGAGTTCTTTCAAAGGTCTCTTGTCAAGTTAACTGGGTTTCCCTGTCATGGAAACTCCCTATCATGGACTTCTTCCAATACAGTAAGAAGAAATATTGCCTCATGTAGGCTTACATAAGTTTTCTCAATTCCAGTGAAATCCAATTCAATAAAACAAATCTCAAAGTTCATGTATAAAATCCTCAGTTCTGACAAGCATCTGCATATTCAAGAAAAGTACTTAACAGACAATGTATATCCTGGGAAATATGGTGGAGTGATATGTATGCCTTTTTCTGAAACTCAGTTAGAGTTCATTAAGTACACAGCAATCTCCTTATGGAAAACGAGATTGTCTGTATATATGTTCATCCTGACTTTCAGCTAAAAGTGTGGAAAAAAAACCCTTTGTGTCCATAAAAATGTGAGGCCAAAGAGCTGATGAACTGGAAATTTTGTGCAAGACAATGAAGATTACAATTTGTATTTTATGTCTATTCATTATTTCCTGGGAATATCATTCACTTGTTTTTTAAGAAAAGTGTTTTGGGTTTCTTTTCCATATCTGTTCTGCCACCTTAGTACCATTTGCTTTGCTGTACGGTGGGCTACCAGGTCCAGAGAAATGAAAATATTTTCCAGGTCTACATTACCTTCAGATTCCAGTGAATCAGAAGCATTAAATACAAGCTTAACTCCAACTTACTTTTAGCTTATGATTTTAACTTAGACTGCCACACAGCTTGGAACATGAGAATTAGTGAAATCCAGTTTCCTAAAGTCTTGCACCTCGGGAGTCCCATAAAGTACAAGTTTCACTGACCATTTGTATGTGGTTGGAGCATTTATAACATATGTGCCTGGTATAGATCTGCAGTATCCAGTAAGGTGAGCTCATGCTGCATTTTTTTCTGTCTGGCACACTTTCAAATTTCTTTTTCCTACCTGAATATTTTCATAAGCTTGAAGGAAATTAACTATCTTTACAACCTCTTGGCCTCTATCAAACTTGGCTGAAAACAGAAAACATTACCAAATTTTAGGAGATGAAAGAGAACAGCTCAAAACATGGTCAAATGAGCCCATTTGCCCAGGAAACCTGGCTAAAAATATACTTTGCTAATGAGGTCGCTCACATAAAAAATGTACGCCAATAGCAATACATGGGGAATAAGCAGCCACAATGCTACCCAGGTGGTAAGTCTGGGGGAGACCTATATCAGTTAAATCAGAAAAAAAGTTAAATGCTTTTAATGAATAATGTTACAGCTTCTGCCAAGCTGCTTGCAGAACCAGAGCTCACACATATTGACAGCAACAGACCAAGTGCAAAATAGCACAAACTTTATTCTTGGTTTCCAGCTGCAAGCTCAGGACTCCATTAGAGCTCTCTGCAAAGGTTCCCCCCCCTCCCTCTGCCCCCAGGCTCACCAGTGCATAGAGCTAGGAGTTTAACTCCTGCGGATATCCCTGTACCGCTATGTAAAATACCAGCTGTTGAGGTTTCTGAGCTGCAGAGGAGCCTGTGGAGGGAGAGCTTTAAAGTGGTACAAAGGAACAGAAAGGGGGAAGAAGAATCCCATTGGCCTTAGTCCAGGTGAGGGTGTCAGAGAAGAAGTGAAGGGGATGAGTCATATCAAAAATTACTGTAGAGGCTTCCCTGGATCTTGTTTCGATACCTTGGCCAAAGGGAGGCAAAGAAACAGGGGTGAGTGCAAGGACTGCAAAATTCACTTCTCCCACGGGAGGTCTGAGGTTAGAAAATCTCATTTATCATTGGGCTGAGACAGGAGAAGGTAGTTTCATTTCTAAATCACATTGTTCTTTGAAATCAAGGTCTGTATGTTCAGTTTCAGAGAACAATTTATTCTTTATCAGCAACTCTAAATCAAACACATGTTCTTGTCTCTGTGAAGAAACATCATACCTAAATTATTTCCACTGAATTTAAATAGAAAATTTTGAAGGGTGTTTCCAGAATAACTTCAGTCTATGTGAGAGAATTTTATCCATGATTACATATTATATCTACATTTAGAGTGTGTGTATGTATGTATGTATACATTTGTGTATATATATGTAAATATATATACTTATGTATATGCATATCTATATGTATATACCCTGCAGTCAGGAGCTAAATAATGGTACAGTCTTTGGAGTTAAGTGGGCTGGGTACATAAAGTGCAGGGTGGACAGAAAGATGATAATTCAAAATCAAGCACTGAGAGATTTTTATTTATTCAGTGACTTTGTCCTGATATGGACTGTGACTTGGTCAGGATGGGATGATCACAGTCCATCAGCAACTTTGTTCTGTCCCATGCAGAAGAGACTTTGCATTTTCCAAAATGAATGGATTAATTATTAATGAATCAGAAAAGGTAGCAATTTTCATAAGGTTGACTGTAGCTCATGCATGAGCTACCTCAGTCATGCTGAGCTGTCAGATCTATGTGTATAAATGCAGCAGATTATAAGATTCATTCCACTATGGATTCCTCTGCATAAAATTCTTAGATAAGAATTTGTGTCTCTAAGACATAAGAAGATACAAAAAACTAAAAGTAGTTGCTACAAAAGGAACGAAAGTGTAGCACTGTACATTAATGTAGCCTAGTACTTTCTCCAGATCTTTTTCTTGTGTCAGCAAATTAAATACTCCTTTTTTTCCAAGATCATGATAGCTGAAATTATAAGTTTTGTAGGGTCAAAACTTTGATGTATTGCCAACAATGTGTTTGCTTTTCTTTTGATTGAGACTGACTAATGTGACAGTAAGGATTATTTTCCTACATCAGCACTATAACTATCAGAGTAATTCCTAAAGTCCATTAAAAAAAAAGATGAGTGGCCAATATTAGATTGTCCATTTGAATGTTTTCAAAGCATTAATAAAATTTCACTGTTTATTTGAAAATGGATTTTTTAAAAAACTAGTGTTTCATCATATGCATCTGAAAGTGCTAATTGCTCAGTTCCTGTACCATATAAAACAATGACATATGTCAGAGAGAAATTGTCATTCAAACTTGAAAGCTGTATAACAGAACATTTTCAATTACATTCCTACACATACTGTTGCATAATTGTTAAAAAATATATATTTTTCTTAACTTTGAATATGCCCAAAAATCAAGTACATTCGTCATTAAACAGGATGACTTTCTACATCACGAACTTGAAAAGATCTTGAACGTTTTCCAGCTATTAAACATTACTTACTACATTAGATAAGATTGGCCATAAGCACTTTGTAAGTTCTTGAGGATGAGAAGTGAATGAATAATGGAAAAATCTCTTTCAGTAGCTAAAGATCATTTTCAGGATGTTTTGGGGAAAAAAAAGTATGATATGGTTTTAAAATTAGAATTATGCCCTGATTGCACTTGTAGTATGGGAAGATAGAAGAGAAAATCAGTGACAAATTATTGGGTCATAACTGTGACTCATTTAAAAATTTCATTATAGCAAAGAGAAAAAATGGAAAGTGATTTCATTCAGTGATATACACTCTCAGCTATATACTCTTCTTTAGATCTTGATTTTTCCACATACAGCATTACCCTAACCTGATACAGACATTTTCTCTGAAAAAAGCTGTGACATTTCAAAAAAATTGTATGAATTATTGAGTGGTTAAAACCTAACAAATGGCTGAATATAGATTATTTTATGTGGAAGATTTAGTACTGACAGATTAATCCAGCAAACTGTGTATACATGGACTACGAATGCAATATTAGAGAGAGGTCTGAAATTTTATCTTGAGGATCCTAATCTTTTCATTTTCTTAAAACCAGTGGAAATTACTATGTTCACTTATAGATCAAATGCAGCATGGGAAAGAATATTTTCCTTGAGCAAACGAACTTGGGCAGAATAAAAAAGACTGATAGTACTGATCTTGTTAAGTCTAAGCTTCAGATTAATTGCAACTGCCCACATAAAGAGCTTTAAGAAATAATTTCAACTACATGATGCACTGAAATGAATTAAATGTAATAATCAGGACCATTTCAATAATAAATTGGAGGTTATGATAATTCATTATATTATTGAGGGCAGTAGAAATGCAGAAGTCCCCTGAAGTAAAATGCTTTGGTTTTGCATCAGCCAGCCATCCAAGAGGGGTGGACATCCCGCACTATGACCTTTCCCCATCACCCCAAACCCCACATCCCTCAACCTCTTCAGTTACACTGGCCTGGGTTGTGAGCAGGCACCTGCATTTTCAGGTGCTGCCAACACCATCCATGACTGCAGTCAGACAGTATTCAGGCTAAACAACTGCCTGCTGAAGTCTTCATTTCTCTAAGAGGTCAGGGATCTTCGTTGCAGGGTTCAGCAGAAAAATTCAAAACTCATAGCCCTCTACAAACAACAAGAGTATTTCGGCTCTGAAAGGGGAAATTTGGGGACTATTCCAGCACTGAATGATTTGCTGGAGGGCCCATATACTGCAGCGTTGCCTTCAGAGGAGAGCAGGCTTGGTGGCTTGGCCTCAGCCAGTGGGGGAAAATTGCTATTTCGTCAATTAGCAAAGAACCGTCATGGGAAAAAGGCACATTTCTGGCACACAGATTTTGCACCAATTTTCAACAAATCCAGCTCAAGGTCATTTTACTCATTAAGGAGTCTGATGCAGTATAGCTGCCTTTAGGCCCACCAAACATCCCTGGATGAACTACAGCGTGTATGTCTGGTTTATTCACTGTGGAATGCAATTTATGTTTTCTAATATTTTGATACAAGGACATTGCACACTTTAATTATTTCAATAATAATAATATCATCTTCCAAACTTACCATACCTTGCACTGGTCCTTTGTCCATGATTTCTTTCATTATATCGGTTTCCTGAGGGGAGGTGAGAGCAGCAGCAGAGAGGGCAAGGGAATATAATACATTCTATTAAATAAAATTAAAACTCATACTAATTCATCATTGTGTACATACATATATATGGTATAAATGTACCATTGTACTTGTATTTCTGCTAGAGAATATTTGGTTTACCAAATGAACAAAAACTTCAGAAACATGTTTAAGAAGGACTACAGTTATGACTGCATACTTTCTTTTCTATCTCTAATTTCTATAGGACCATAAAGCAGGAGCTTTAAAGAGATTGTGTAACATTGAGAAACTATAAAGAATTTAAACACTACTGAAAATACAGGGGCAATACAAAGGAAAATTCACATCTCTAGTCTTCAAGTAAAGTGAACAACTTTCCATATACCAGATAATTTTCAAGCCCCAAAGGAGAAAAATGGGTGAGACCATGGCTGAACAGCGCGAACTTACTTTTGAGGAGACCCTGTAGTGAGAGGCACACCGGTATAACCAATTGGATTCTTCTAAAGCATTGGGACATGGCCCGTTTGTATAGTTTTTTCCATATTCACTTGACACATAACAGTGATTTTCACCTGATGGCTCCAGGTGATTGTTCCAAAATGATGGATAACAAGCATAGGATACAACCCTGTTCAGATATTTAAAAAAAAAAAAAAAAGTTGATAAGAAGTTTGCTTAAACATTTTTGCAGTTTTATTTCAAGCTTTTAAGTATTTTACAACTGTCGTATTTCAAGTGAATTTACAGAGTCCCTCATTCTTCAAAAGTGTGAATATCTCATATCTTCAGCTGGAAGACGTTTGCTTCAATTCATATGCATGATGTTTATGGTTAAGTTTCAGTTGCAGTAGTCCTCTCTCCACCCTTCTCCAAAGAGATGTAGGATAGAAAATGTGTTTCAGCAATCGTCATCTAGTACATTCATCTCATTAATGATGCATGAAAGTTCATACTGAATAAGATCAATAAAATACCGGTGTTGTCAACAGGATCCATCTAGCAAAAATGGCTTGTGAAATGGGCATAGTTGCAGCAGAAAATTTTTAAGGGAAATGAACCATTTTCTAGTTTTATCTACATTTTCTACAAGAATGCTGGTGAAAAGCTACAGGTCTTTTTATTTCTTTTAGCTAAAAAGTCTCTGACCTTCCATTTTTCTGACAATATAAAGGGAACATTTGCTCACATTTTTGTGAACATTTGTTGAGATAAAAAGTCCTATATTCATGTTTTAAAGGTTTGGGTACAAATAATTGGTGTCCTGTTGGCATATGAGTAAATGTGGTGCTTCTTCGCAAGAGAGGTATAACACTTAGCAATTAATACCAATAGCTTAACTGATACTAACAACAACTTCTGGAGGGAGTGTACCTCCTTAAAAGAGAACTGAACCTCTACTACTAGAAATAGATGGGAGATAAGTACAAGTGAGAACACAGCCTCAGAAGATGTTAAGCACTGAGCTTTCAATAAGTTAATGAACAATCCAACTGTAGAGCAGTACTAGGGGAAGCATTTGGACAGGGGCTGGTGACTGGGTTCCTCCATCTTGATTCACAGGGGGAAATAAAAATAACAAATTACCTGGAGTGATGCTGGCAGGAAGGACTTTGCCCAGATTGAAACACTGACAAAATATATGACATAGAACAGGTGAGACTGGGTAGGTATCAGAGAGGTGGGACTTACTGCAATTTTACAATTTTGCTATTTTGCAGTAACGTTCAGGCTATTCCCTCCCTAATAGAAAGATAGGTTTGTGCCTGGAAGTGAATGTGGACCAAAGGACAAACAGAGACAAACTGCGTGACTTATAAACATGTGGCATCCAGTGTGCACCAAAGGCTGGGGACTATCCTAGGGGGCTCAGGCCACAGGGCTCCTTCTGTCAGTTCCTGGTTATTGACAACAATGAGCCTCTCAAGGAACCTGAAATGACAGATTGTGCTATGATATCACAGGGGTATGTGTCTGGTCTCTACAGCTCCTGAAAACATCCTGGCTATTTCTTAGAAAAGCATCTATCTCAAAACATTTTCTAAATGCTGAGAGAGTTTTTGCTCACACATACAGCAGTTAAATTTTTCCTGCCACTTATTATAAATTTACATTAAAGCTTTCAATTCCAAGGTTTTAGAGTTTATCTACAGGAAATATGACTATTTTTTAACACTTTTAAATTAAATTCTATATTCAACAAAGAAGTTAATTTAAAAATATTACGTTGAGTAATCACTGGGCAGTTTCTATTCTAACAAAGATTTCAAACCCATAAAAATCCATTTATGAAAAGAATCAGGGGGGAAAGCACAATAGCAAATACATAATTGTCAGCCTCACGCTCACAAGCCCTGGTCCTCATAGGGGACTTCAACCACCCCGACATCTGTTGGAGGAACAACATGGCAGAGCATAAGCAATCCGGGATGTTCCTGGAATGAGTCAATGATAACTTCCTTCTCCAAGTGGTAGAGGAGCCAACGAGGAGAGGTGCTATGCTGGACCTTGTTCTCACCAACAAGGAGGGGCTGGTGAGGAATGTGAAGCTCAAGAGCAGCCTGGTGACCATGAAATGGTGGAGTTCAAGATCCTTAGGGCAGCGGGCAGCGCGCACAGCAAGCTCC
>NW_008796216.1:892566-913385 GCF_000699145.1 Aptenodytes forsteri
GAAGATGTCCCTGCCCACGGCAGGGGGGTTGGACTAGATGACCTTTAAAGGTCCCTTCCAACCCAAACTATTCTATGATTCTATGATTTATTGTTTTAAATGAAACACAGACAAATCTTTGAATAGCAAAACAAATTTCATCTGTCCAACCCATTTCTAGTTGCAGACTTCAAAGACTTGAAGGCATTAAACACTGATGTTGTCAGAGGAGTGATTGTGGAGGAGCTGTGATAACTCATTTGAGACTTAAACCCATGCTAATTTTGGACTTGAAAATCTCCAAAGTGCTAAATCAAATGAGCTTTGAAGCACGGGTTAAGAGATGTCATTGCATCCAAGAATGGAGAGGGGCAATGAAAATAAGAGGTGGTTTCAAGGAAAGGTAAGGAGGGGTTTTAATTCTTTACCTTGGCACTACATCAAATGAACTGCTGCATCATACAGTAAGTTGCTTTCTTTCAAGTAGCTTACTCTGAATTGTTCAGCCATTTTGACTGTTTGACTAACTGAACATCATTATTACTTCAATAAAGTAAAGGAAGCAAAGCATACAATTAAAATGCACTTACAATCTGAAATACTCAAATAAAGGCATACCGAATCTTCCACTTACTATTTTATCCTTTTTATGAGATATTTGGACCTCCTAGTTTTCTACATTATACCGCTAGATGTTTCCAAAACAATATATACCTTTCCGTGATAACGCCATGGAAGCCTATGAGAGGGTTTCTTTTAAAGAGCATAATTAAATAGTTCACTGAAACAGAATATTTTAAAATAGGCAGTCCTACAGAAAGGATAGGTATTTAAGTAGCTTGCCAATTATACTGAACTTTCTGCATCTGAAGAATTGAAAACTATATTTCCACGCAATATGGAGGATAATTATATTTGCCTGTGTATACTTAGTTGTCAGGATTTTTACAAGATGAGCACATATATGCTTCAGCTACTTTGAATAAGACATGGCATTTTCGCATTAGCATTTGGTGGCAGAAAAATTGACCCTGAGGAGAATGTCTTTTTGCTTACCAAATTCTTTCTGCCCAAACTAGACCAACACACTCAGGAGCTGCAAAAAGCAGTAATTCTGCCTACATGAAAAGGGATTGCCCATCTAAGGCTGTTAGGCTGTTATTGCTTAGGTCGTCAGTCTACTCACTGGCAACACCTTTTAATCCCTTCTGAATGTCTGAAGGTATTCTGGATTCCCAGATTTCCAATGGGGAATGGTAAGTATTTAGGCCAAATATACACCGGTTGTTATTATTCATTTTAAAATTTATTATGCTTTGTTTCTATTGCCGGGTAGAAGAAAACCTTTCATTTATATGTGTCTATATATATAATGTTTATAAAATGTATCTATCTCTATATAGATAATCATAATCATTCTAGTCACCGCTGATCACAGATTTCCAAAAGAAATAAAGGATTGCTGCTGAGTGCAATCAGGCCTGCAAGGCAGGTAAGGTGAGCAAACACAGTCCTCAGAGCGCGATCTAGCATAAGCAGGGTAGGAGTAGGTGATTGCAACCCAGTGTAAGGAATGGTATGACACCTCTTCCTCAGGTGTACTTAGAAACACCTCAGAGGGAGACAAAAGAGGAGAAATCCATTCCTGGGGTAGGGATTTTTTCCCCCTCCTTTCAATTGGATTGTCCCACTGGAGTTGTCACAGGTTCTGCATGGATGGGTCTTACTTCTATGGCAAGAGAAGTGAAGCATCAAATGACGCACTGGCACACTGGAGCTGTGAGGTAATCCAGACATGATGACTCATTCTGAACTAACAGTCACTTTTGAATCTTTTCACTAACCATAGTTTCTGCAGTCATGATTAACATAATCTAAAAGCTCTTTGCTGAAACATGAGTTTGTACATGCTGAAGCATCAGCACAACAGTAAACTTTAAAAGCATTTCAAGGAGAAGACCTTGCCAGAAGAGTCATAGAAGAAAAACAGAAATAAATGCGAATGTGTTTATGTGCACATATACATACACATATACAAAAATATTACTAGGAGCAAGCAGCATCCAGGGAGAAGCAGCAAAAGTCTGTGCCTGTTCATACATTCTTGGCAGAATTCATCTGAAGTCATGTTTATGTATTCAATCTAATGAAAATTTTTGTGGTTTTATTGTATTTATATGTTTGAATTGTGAGATGAGAACATAATCTAAAACATTAGGTTATGTTATTAGCAAGTTGGCCAAAACTAATAACAATAATACCTTTATCATACCCTGCAACTGCTAAGAGCCCAAGGCATAAATCAGATCAAGCCCTGATTAGAAGCAGTATTTGCATTCAAGTGTGTAACCATTTTACTACCTGAAAATGAAATGTTTCTTCCTCATTCTTAAAGACTATAAGCTTTTAATTTCCCTTAGCAGGTAAAATAAATGTTTTGAAACCACATTGATTCCTTCCAAATTATGGCTTGTAACTGAAATGCCTAAAATTAATAATTAGAAATAGAATACAGATTTATTCTTTAATTAACGGAGGAAGACAGAGAGAGAGAGAGTTAAACAGTGATTCAGCTCCACTTATAGCAGATTTCACTGTTAATTGCGTGCTCAGTGATTCTGAAAAGTCAGGTCTCAGCACTGGCCTAATCTCATTGAGCTTTATGGAAGTCTTCCATTGACTTCACTGGGGATAGTTTAGGTCAGCACTCGATTTTCCTGAAAATCTGTCAAAAACCTGAGACAAGCATACTTCAGAAATCAGAAAACCAGAAGCTTTAAAACAGTATTTTCACTGCATTGAAAATTTACAAGCCCACATAGAAAATCAATGTGCTTTGTCCCTATTGCAAAGTATGGAGTTAATGAAAAAAATGATTGCAATATACTGGCTCATAAAATAAAAATCATCTGAAAGTGTGAGGAAGCAAGCACTATTTAACCGGGCTCATTCAAAAGACACTTCAGACTTTTATGCCATAAATTTCCATTTTTTTCATTGTCAAAGGTAAAGGTTATGGATTATGGGGTTTCAGCTACAAAAATGATTCAATTATCAGTCCAGTGAATCAAAAAGGTTAATTCTTTTTTTTTCTTTTTTTATATTATTTGCTCTTGGCCACTGTCAGAGACAAAATATTGGGCTAGATGGACCCTTGCTCAAGCCCAGCATAGCCGTTCTTGTGTTCTTCCAGTATCTGTCCTCACAGATATTTGGATATTTTCCTTAAGGTGTTTATTTGTGTCTGGAACTGTTGGAAGAGGATTTGAAATATCATTTGAACTTGAAGAAAGAAAATCAGGATTTAGAAATGTTGTTTATAAAAATAGGTAAGTAGAGATATTTTTGTGTGTGGTACTTCGATGGCAAATCAATGATCGGGGATAAGAATGGGTAGCAGGCAAATGTCTGTAAGAGCACAGTGATGTTGTACATGTTGGAGCTGGCTCCATAGGGACAAGAAAGCTGGATGAATGACTAAGAAAATAGTCTTGGACTGCGGAGATTTATTGGAGGTCTAGATAGTCTCCAAAAATCTGTGATGGTTCTCACAACTGCCCTGCAGATCCTTTACTTAGACAGCCAGCTGCAAGAGGCTGGTGAATACCATGAGATGTCTCAGGTGACTGAGCAGTAATGCAAGTACTTGGGACTTTGGAGGTAAAAAGACAGTTCACAGACATGCTCTGGTGAGCTGAGGTGCCCTGTCTGTATGCTTCCAGGCTTACATCAGTCAGAAAGCCTGCTCTGCACACCACTTTCACACTGGTACTCTGTGGTCAGTCAGGGAGTCTCACTACTGCGTTTACACCAGCACGAGGTCCTGTGTGGGTACAGCTAGGTTGATAACAGCTTCAGCCTGCCTCACTTTCCTTATAGAAATAAGCTAACTCTTGTATACTTAAACTGCCTCTGCAGAACAGACTGTGTCACTAACCACACTGCTCCAGGTAAAAAAAATACAGCTTTCTGGTATAGGAAGAATCTTATTATTATGGGTTCATGGTGGTTAAGCCCGTACAGAGATAACAGTCAGAGGGAACAGAAGACTAGGAGGTTGTCCTATTGCTGCGTTCTTTAGGGCTTTTCCTCTAAAAATAGGTTGCTCCAACTGTTGTGGAGATAATACTCATTAAAATGGATCTTTTGTCTTATCTACACCAGCAATTCTCCTGTCCTTAACATGGTAGAGAAGCAAACAGTCCAGTGAGAGAGAGTTCTATTTATTCTCTTAAGAGCATGAGCTACTGATTGAAAGGAGCCTGTTCTAGTTACAGAAAAGTGTAGCTTAAAATGTTAAGCTACAAATTTCATTTCTTCATGAATGAAGCCTTTGCCTTTACCCCCATGAGGTGCTGAGGAGCCTTTGCTGGGTGCAACCCATTACTGCCCACTGTAATCACTCACTGAAAAGGTCTCCCACTCAAAACCTAGTTTAGCATTTAAACCCTGAGACAGAAAGACAGAGGAACACTCAATGTAAACTCACCCTATAATAATACAATATCCTTGTCGGATCAGAAATAGTTTGGTACACTTGAAGAAAGCAGAATGATCACTTTGTATACTGTGTCTATGTGAATGACAGCACTTTGGTCTTCACCTGGATCCCCAGGCTGCCATGTCAGCTATGACATCTGATGCATCACGTCTGACATTCTTTTGTTCTTTCCATGGTTGGTTGGTTTGTTTGTTTTTTAACTAAAATTAAAAGTTGACAGCACACCTGAGATCTCTCTGTCTGTCAGTATCAGGTATATCAAAGACAGAGTAAGGGATGAGAGTGTATGAAAGTGAGAGAGGAAATAGATTTTGGTATGGAACAGGAAGTACAAAAAAATTTCTGACAATGTGAGAAACAGCGGAATGTAATTACACAGTACATAAAATCTGGTTATTGCAAATTTTTCTGAAGCCATTTCCAGGAACATGAAGTTCAAGGAGTTGACTGGGAACAGGCAGCACAGATTTACCATGGCAAATTATGCCTCACCATGATGAGATGATAAGATAAGATGATCTGACCATGATGAAATTACTGGCTCCATGGAGAATAAGAAAAACAGGGGATATCATTTACCTTGACTTTAGCAACATTTTCAGCATGGTCTCCTGTGGTGTTCTTCTAGTTTATTGGACTAGATGAGTTGCTTACAGGGTCAGTAACTGAACTGGACTGGCATGCTGAAAGTTCGACAGATCAAAGTGACTGGTGTCTGTTTACTAGTGGCATTCCTCAGGAGTCAACACAGCGGCAACACTGTTTTGCATCTCTATTAACAGTCTGGACAGTGGGACATAAGGCACCCTCAGTAAATTTGTGGAGGATGCCAAACTGGTGGGGAGTGGTGTGTATGTATGGCTGCCATTCAGAGCAATGTTAACAGGCTAGAGAAATGAGCTGACAGAAAGCTCATGAAGTTCAACAAAGGCAGAAGCCAAATCCTGCCTCTGAGCCAGAACTGCCCATGCAGCAGTACTGGCAGGGCACTGCCTGTGTAGAAAGCAGTTTCACAGAGAAGGACCTGGGGTCCTGATGAGCAGAAAGTTGAACGTGGGTCAGCAGTGGGCCCTCTCAGCAAACGTGGACAATCAATACTGGGTTGTGTTAGCAAGCACGTAGCCAGGACATTGTGAAAAGTGATTATTCCCCTCAAATTGTCACTTGTGAGGTTACATCTGGAGTACTGTGTTCAGTTATGGGATCCCCAGTAAAGACACTGACAAACCGAGCAAGTCCAGTGGAAGGCACTTAGGGGGCTGAAGCATATGATATGCAAGGAGGGGCTGAGGCAGCTGGATTTGTTCAGCCCAGAGAAGAGAAGGCTAAAAGGAGATCTAATTATTGTCTTCAACTACATAAGGAGAGGTCATAGAGGAGACAGAACAAGACTCTTCTTGGAGATGCACAGTGAAAAGCTGAAACGTACCAGTCACAAGTTGTACCAAGGAAAATGCTGATTAGATATAGGAAAAAAATGTTTGACCGCAAGAGCGGTCAAACGAAATGACCTGCTGCTAGAAAGGTTGTGGAACCTCCATCCTTGGAGATACTCAAAATATGACCTGGGACATGGCCTGAGCAGCCTGATCTAATTTCAGAGTTAGTCATGCTTTGAGCCAAACGTTGGACTAGGTGACCTCCAAAAGTTCATTCCAACCTAAATCATTCTGTGATTCTATAAATTATTATGTGTCATTTTATAAAGCTTCTAGCTGTTCATGTGGAGTTTGAGAGCTGTTAACTTTGCTTAGTCTGACCTGAAGGAAGAAGGATCTAGGTATAGTCTTTGCTACGGTGTTGCATTCTGGCACAAGCTTGGGATGGGATGATTACAATTTGCTTTATAGAAAGTTAATCTTTGATCCTTTTGAATATTCAAAATGTTGTCTCATGCAACTGGCTGCTTACTCAAGGTTGTTTAACATGAAGAGCCTGTATCCCAAGAACCACAGAAGTTTTGAGTCCACTTACGGTATTGTCTTTGACATTAAAAAATCCTTTCTTGTTTGTCTTGCTGTTAGAGAGGCTACCATTTTCCCCAGTTGTATTACAGCTAATGACAACATCTAGATGTAATGAGGCTTAAATGGGAGCTAGGTGGTTGCAGAGTTTTCTCACTGAGAGCCCTCATTCAAAATAGTCTTCACTTATTTCTTTGGGAATGCTTCACAGTTCCTAGGCTTCATGAAGGTGATTTAAAGAAGGTGTAAATGGGAGAGAGTGATAGTCTTGATGAAGTAACACAGTTAATCTGACCTAGGACAGAGCTAAATGCCTCTTTTTTGAAGGGTCAGAAATCATCATTGTAACACAAGCAACATTGTAACTTAAGCAACTGGTTCAAGTTAAAATAATCTAAATAGATAGATAAAATATTTACCCATGTGTTTTCAGATATCTCCAAGCACCATCAATACTTCCACCATTACATCCATGTTGATTCCTGGTATCACAAGAGATCAAATTCTGAACGGAAAGGTTGTCTGTGATCTGACCCTTGGAATGAATTGCTATTCTATCTGCTGCAACACCTGTTTTGAAAGAAATTTTCCGTTATCCAAACCAAATAATTACTCACAACTTCACGCTGCTTATTGTGAAAGAGGGGCTGAAATACAACCTCAATATTTTCTGTCTGTGCAGATATCTTTACAAAACAATACAGATATAATCTGTACAGACTTTTGAGAGAGAGGATTGTTAAACTGCAAAGCATCACGAGCAACTTTGCTGTAATATTGTAAATCCATAGATTTACTGGTTCTCATAAAGTCCCACATATCTAAACATCAAATGAGGCATTTACATGGTTTAGTCTGATAGTCTCTACGATGTTTGTAAATGCATATTCATCTCTGGTTGACTTCAGCAGAAGATGCAAATACTCTCCCAGCTCTCTGCAGCTGAATCTCCAAATCTCTTTTCTTTCTTTTCTACCTTTCCTTCCTCTATTTGAGAAAAAAGAAAAGCAAAAATGAACAGTCCTATGAAGAAGAAAATTCAAGACTGAAAGTATGTACTGGTTTTACTGGAAAGAGTATTTGGAAATGCTCATATTAATGTGTAAATGTGGGATTCATTGGACCTCCTTCCCTTATCACACAAAATTCTTCTTCTGAGATAGACACCTTAGATGTCTGAACTCAGTCGGATAGTCATAATTCTAAGTACTAATATATTTATGCACTGATTTAAAGGCAGACTAGGCTGTTGTAGGTGAAATTAAGCCACTTCTCCTTTCTTTAATGAGTGATAATGAAACAATTAAACCCCAACCCCAGTCATTACCTGTGTTTAAATTATATTTTTATCATTGTTAGCCCTTCATTTCTGAACTTGAAAATAAAAAAAAATCCCTTGAAATCTAAAGCCCCATCAAAAATCAACACTAACCAGTGAACTTTGGACAAGACTTCAGAAGAGTGAATCTGCTGATGGCAGCTGACAACTGTGTTTTGTGCTTTTGTGAGGTGTCACATGGTAATGAGTTTATTTTCATAGGTGTAAAAGCTTTTTGCTGAAGAGTTCTGGAATACTTATAGGAATTACTCATGGTAAGAAAAAATGATACAGCAGTGCTTGTCTATTCATTGAGCAACTATTAATCTTACAAAGAAGGATTGAAAATCCAGATTGAAAATGTTAGATGCACCTTAACAACATGGGATAATATAACATCTTATAATATTTAGCATTGAAAATAATTATGTGAATTAAAATCAAAAGATTCACTTATGAAAGGGAAAATTTAGGCTGAATATCTGGAAAGTCTTTCCCTCAGTGAGCTCTGTTCATCTCTGCAGTAATCTGACAGCAGAGCTGTCAGAAGCTCTCTTGGTTTTTTCTTTTAAAACTACACTGGACAAGACGTACTGGTAACAGAATGTGTTCAGTCTGGCTTTGGCAGGAAGTTGGGATTAACTGACTTAAATGCTCCTTTCTTTCTCTTACTGCTGTGATTCAAAGAAGCAGTTGCACAAACCTGCACCCATGAGGACCCACTGGCCGGATCAAGCAATAAAGATTGATTGCATAATTTTTTTCTTTATCTTTATATGTCCCAATATGTACTGAGATTTATTGCAGCCTAAGAAAAATGAATATAACTGATCGCTGTAGGTTCTTTGGAGAAAGTGACACAAACACTTGTGTCCGTTCTTCATAAAACCAGAGGTTGTACCACATGAGGTTGAATTGCATTACTGACATTTCTTTGTTTACAGAATTTGAAGACACTTTCTTCCACAAATATCTGAGTAATTTCAGGGTTTTCTTCTCATAAAATTGTTGAAAAGATTATACTTAATTTACTTAAATAGCAAATGTTGGACAATGGCAAATGCACAAATATATAAATACATATAAAAAAATAAAGCCTACCTGGTTTAAGCTTTCAAGTCAAGCATGTAGTTGTGCAAGCAAGGGATGCAGATTTTTTAAAAGTTACTCTACCAGTTACGATAAAGTACATTAGTCAATTCATTTTCTACTTTCTGTCACTGAAAAATCTCCCTATGTTACATAAACTTATGAAAAGCAAACAAAGCTCTACAGCTTAGACTGACTTTTAAGTCTTTGGACAACTTAGAGGAAAAGCTGTAGCAATTCTAAATTTTCCTATTTGCTGATAAAAAGTGAATGGCAAGCTTCAATTACTTCATTACTAATCACTACAAATTTTCATCACACATCTAACATCAATGATATTTTTAAAAGGAGAAAAAAATTAATATTACTTGCGGTTGAAAAAGCCCAGGATGCTCCACAGTTTCGTTGATCCAGAGGATCATGAATCCATTCAGGCCATGCGTAAGTGGCTGCAAAAAATGCAGGAAATTTTTCTTCTGGAAGTGAGTTTCCCTAAAACAAAATGTAGGAGATCTGTATGTGCTTCAACTCCTAATTTTGTCTTAAATTTTACCCCAATTTTGTTTTTAAAATTCTTAATTTTTAAATTGAGGAAACCTAAAGCATTGGCACCTGCGGCTTCCCGAGTATCCCTGTGGTGGTTACCCACACAGTGGGGTCACCCTGTGGTGACTGGGTGCTGTGGACCCCCTGAGAACAGGGGGGTTCTGGCACTCCAGTAGCTGAGCTGGAAAGCTGAGCTCCACAACTGCCAACATAAATAACCTGTCCAGTTTCTCTCTGATTTTTATCTCAAACAACAATTCCCTATGAAACGTTAATTATGGCCCATCTGGCATTTTTGGAAAGAAAAGCCCTCTGCTACAAATAAAAGTGAAGTTAGGTACCTGTTACCCTGTTCTCTTTGACACGTGGCTGTAGGTAGGAAATTTTAGTTACCACGGGGGAAGCATCAGTACAGTGTATCATTGATTTGTCTTTTACACAGAGGGTTTTCAATCTCCAGCACTTATTTTCATTCCAGAATGAAAATCAGTGATTTTCATTCTGCTTTGCAATCTGATGTTGAGTTAATGAGAATTCATGGTCTGCTCACTAAAGCCATTTGGACAGCCATTTTTAGCATCTTCATCCCTCAGCCTTAATTTATGTCCTCCAAGCTTTGCACAAATATCTGTATATGCAAGAATCATCTGGTACAACTGTTAATAATCTGCTCTGTGCTCAACATATCAAAACCATTGACCCATTTTTTTTTTACTGTTAAACTTTATGGAATGTTTGCTTATGCCGCACAGGGAATTGCAATATTAGTCCATCCAGTCTATCAGTTTGTCTCAAACAATTGTTGATAACATCTGTTCCAGAAGAAAATACAATATATAAAATATGATAATCTGTCCCTAAGCAAAACATTCCCTGATGTTTCTTTCTTATAAGCAGACTCATACCCTGAAGCACAATGGCTTCTATCCTGTTCAAATTCCTTTATTTTACTTCGATTTACTTAGTCTTCTAATTCTGGGTGTCCTTGCTGCACCATTTTTCTAAATTGCTTATGCGACTTATAAGACTACATACCTTTTCCTAAGATGATTTAAACATTTGAGGCCAGTTCTTTCAAACTATTTCAGGACTCTTTGGGGAACCAAACTTTACCACTTTGGCTGTATCCAGATCACTTTGTTGCGTACATTGGGAAACAGCGGTGCCTCCATCCAGCTTGCACACCTGGATTTCCCACAGAAAACCCACAGTTGAGAAGAAGTGGGTAAGGAAAAAAGAAGCTTGTACCTCAGGTCTGTATCTGATATTAGACTGGGATACAGCCCCAACAGACAGATTGATACAGTCTGTGCATACACCCAGACGCAGTAACACTCAAGTGCTTCTAGGTTCACTATGTTAGATGCAGGTTGTGAGTCCTAAATACCATTAAGGTATACTACAAGCTGTTAAGTGACTCAAGTGCTTTTGAAAGTTTTATCTCCACCCATAACAAGCCAGCAATCTTTTAAATCTTGCTAAAATATTAATCTCAATATTTTGATTAATCACTTTCAAAGGTCTGCTTTTTCAAAAGCTTGTTAGATACATGGGACTTGCAGCCTCAAATGACACAAAGAAAGCAACAGCTAATTTAAAGAATGTCTTACTAAATTATCATTATGTTCATTATTAATGAGCAAGCACAAACACAAGATTTACTTTGAAGATGAATCATACAGGGGAAGTCCTGGATAAATAGTGTTTCTTTTACATGATAAGACTGCTCACTATCAACCAGTAAACAAGCAAAATTTGGCAAAGGTTGTTTAGCACACTTACATGGGCAATGACCGCTTACAATGCTACAAATGAGGCAGTTGAGAAAAGCAAAATTCTAAATAGATCTTTGGTCTGAGACAATGTGTTACTTTACGTATTCCTAAACTACTGCCAATGTATTTAATAGCCTCATATTGTAAATCCCAGAACAAATCCCTCATTAACCCTCAGCCTTGTCATTTAGAAATGCAGGACTGACCTGTAGCCAGAAACATTAGCTTTTTGTCTGAGAAATTGCTACCCTGATATTGAGAAGCACTGCTGTTCTGTGACAAATAGCAGGTCCAGACAATTGTTTCTCAACATATGCTCCATGGACCAGCATCAGACAGCACAATGCAATCAGCAAAATGACTGGCAAACTGTGTTTAAACCTTCATACGTATTCTCTGCAGTGAAGCTAGCAGTCTGGCCAAAGCAGGAAGGTAAGTGGATATAAAAGAACACTCGTACTTCAGCTACGACTTCTTCAGAAAATTTAGATGGCCCATCAGAGAAAAAAGGCTGAATATTACTGAATTTGCAAATGTGGAAATACTTTTTCTGAGGGAAAGCAATATTTTTTTTTATGTAGGAAAAAAGTTCTGGACATCACTTGCTTTGTGAAGACAAAATGGTCATGCAGCACAGGGTCCTCAGTTTAGATTTAGTTCTTGTTCCATATCATTGTCTTTTAAGTATTCTAATGTGCCATCATGTTAAACTACCATTCCAGACATAAACATCACCTTATTGAGCAGGTATAGTCTTTTATTAATAGCAGAGCTTTTAAAAGCTCTATGAGCAACTTCAAGAAGTTTGTGTTTTCCCTAAGATGAAATGTAGCTCTGTCACACTGTTTAATTTGAAGTAATGTTATGAAGCTATATTTGTAGTTGGATATGTCAGTCAAAGAAATAACTAAAAAGCCTCTACTCCACAACCAAACTTTTCAACGCTGCTGGGAACTAAGACTCTGCCGTAGATGTAAAGTGGTTAACACAGAAGGGCTTTACATTCTTGAATCTTTTTTTAATGCAATTGAGTAAGGAGCCCCTTCTACACAAAAATGTTTTTCTCAAGCATCCCCAAAAGACAGTAGAAAATAACCAGAACAGCTGGCCCTTAGGTACCAGAAACTGGCATTTATTCCCTAAATAGTAGGCCAGTAGCATGCTGAAGAAATGGTTTTTATTTAAAGTAAAAAAAAGTTGTAGTTAACAAATGGGTAGCTATGGTTTTCTTTCTACATTAGCAAAGCTACCAGGTTTTAATCAGGTCAGCACAAGATAGAGCCAAAAACTCCTGAACACTAATTGTAGCATTTTTATCAACTAAATATATGACTTTGGGCAAATGACTTGCAGTTTTCTCACTTGCAAAATGGAAAAGGCAGTAATAAACCCAGAGAACGCATGAATGTTTAGTTAGTGCCAATTTATCCACAGTAAGTAACTAGTACCTTGGCCTGCAGGTGAATTAGTACTCAACAAAGTCACTTAAAGGTCAAGCCATTAAGGTTTGGAGAATATCTCTGAAAGATATTAAAAAGTAGTTATTTCTCAATTTCATCATTCATATCTTTTTACTCTCTTCTGAGCTGTCACCTAGTTACAGGTGAAGCTTAATGGAAACACTGTCATGAAAACTCACTCATTTTTTGTCACTTAGGACTTTGTAAATGTGTTAGTATGCTTCACAAAATATCAATGACAGAAAATTACTCGTGGAAGGTGAAGCAGGGGCAAGTGTCTCTGAAAATCTGGTAAGATACTTATCTTAAAAAGTGCCTGGAAGTTAACTCCATGGCTACTGTTGGTTTGCCGGTTGGAAGAATCTGCCAATGTACTCCTGGTGAGCCCAATCCAGTATATGAAATTGCTGGATCCTGCAGTGATGCTAGATATGGAGCTGGCTATGAGTGAAGAAAACCTTTTTTTTTTAACGTTTTTGTGAAGTATTAAAGTGTGGCAGATAGGAAATTTCCTGAAGCAGAACAAGGGCACTAAAGAGATGATGTTCTTCTAGAAAACTATAGGGGACAGAATCAGGGAGATTTGGAGCTTTGCAGGAAGCTTCAGAGAAAAATATTTTTACATCAAGACTAGCTAATACAGAAACCATCGGGATAAGAGCAAGAAAGTTCTAATAATTCTGAAAAGAAGCCATAGGTAGGAGACGGGCTCATAGACAATTCAGAGCAATTTTCTGCAAGCTCAAAGAATTCTCCAGAAGCTGAGAAAGTCATAGAGAGATTATTATTTTATATTTTTAACATTTGTAAGTAGAAAGTTTCTTAGAATCCTGTGCAAAGCTTGTGCTTCCAGCAACATGCAGGACTTCCTGACAGCTAAATGCATGAATGTGCAAAGCTGGATTTCTGGAGAAGAATGCATGAAGCTCCTCGGGTGTCTGGCAGGGCCAAAGGTAGTTGGGTTGTGGCTCACAGATTTCATAAAAAGATAGCAGATAGAGAAAATATGCCTGAGAAATGTATCAGTGGAGCAAAGGCTGTAAGTAGTGTAGCAGTCAAGGAAGCTAAGGGAAGCTTAATAACAATGATTCAATAGGCTGGACATAATGCAGGACCACTGAGTGACCAGCTACTCCAAACTGAATGGAAAAGAGAAAATATTGTAAAGAATTTCTTGTAACCTTCCCTTTCTTGTTTTCCTAAGTGGGATTTGTCTCACCTAGCTAGATATCTAGTAATGTAGATGTTAATCTCTGAGCTGGGTACATGTTATCCACTTTTTGCTTCTGCTATGTAAGCATCACACTGTATTCCTCAAGGAAAAAGCCAACAACAAAAACAACAACAAATCAACCCCAAATCTCTTGAGCCTCAATGCAGTTCACTGGCAATTTGTGGCAGATACCTACTAAATATTGCACTAAACTCTCTTATGTCATTGTCTTATTTAGACTTGCCATCTTCAACTGAAATGGATCCTTCTTTGGCTGCGAAGAGTAGTCTAGGAAATCATATGAGGCAAAACTCCAAAGCTTAATTTCTGTCAACTTCTTGCTCTGACAACCCTCCATAGTGTAATTTTGAGCAAGCTGGCCAATCTGGGCCACAACCCAATGCCTCGCCACGCTGGTGCAGGGATCTGACTTTGTGTGGGACAGAACCAGACTGCATCAAGCAAAAGGGTTAGGATTGTTAAAATTATTGCAGAGGCACATGGCCCTCCCCCTCTTTCCCAAATTCCTGTCAAGTGGTAGCGCGGCACTGCTGTCCCCACAAGGCCTTCTGTGATGTGGAAACCCTTCTGCCATACACATGTACAACAAGCATCAATGATTGACTTCAAATAGATAATCAAATGGCATCACTTTCCTGAACTATAAGAAGCCAAAGATAAAAACCTGTTATATTTAAAGTCATTTGCAAACCTTGGATCTATCTACTTATTCTTGCAACTTTTCTAATTTCACTATGGTGAGGTAGTTAGTTTTTTCAATCTATGATTTCCATAATTTGGGGTCTTCTAAGAAAGAAGCTAAGTAACTGATCCAAAGCATTGGAAAATCTACTCTGGATTCAATTACTATGCCTTTCTTCTTTAATTTCTTAACCTACCTATATAACTTAAAGTATATTTGCTTTGTTGCAGAACTAATTTGAGCAAATATATGATAGGAAATTTAATTTAACTGCCATGAAAATAGCCATGACCAAGAGGTTTAGAAAGCTGGTAGTAGAGAATCATCTCATTTTCCCATGCTTCCCATCATTTTTCTTTCTATTTGGCCAAAACCCCAGCCTCCTACTTCATCTTTACATTGCTTTATCCTATGGGTTTTCTGAGCTTCTTTCAAAGATTGCTGTTTAGTCTCAGCTGTTAGCCTTAATGAACTATGCCCAGATTTATCTTTTTTATGGTTACAGCTACGTGTGCAATGATTAGAAAATGGAGAGGATAGTATGGAACCATCTTAAATAAGCAAAGATTTCAAACACCAGTGATCTACAATGATAAGTTAATATTGGTGCACAGCTTCCCAATGGTTAGTATTTGCTTTTGCTCCTCCTTGTTTGATTTCCATCAATAAGACCACACACTCTATGGCTTGGAGAACTATTCTGGGAGCTTCATATTCAACACGGAAGCATTTAGTGTTAAATCTCTGAATCATAATCTTATAATTGTCCACATTTATTTTTCCATGTGATAAAGTTATTAAAAAAATTAACAATTGTACATCACACTTACTGGATCTTCTCTCATACTCAGCAAGGAATGAGATGGAGGGAAGGTGCCCAGGCGCTTTTTGAAACCTTCTTCCACTGTCATTCCCCAGAACTGACTGTAGTTGTCAGCTTTCCATCTTCCTCACAGACAGAAAACAAACCAACCCCAGGTTAGAGATACCACTCACATTAATACCTTGCTCCTTTGTAAGAGCACCACTAACAATAACATCCAGAAATAAATTTTTCAAATTACATTTCAAAACCTTGTATTTGATATGCATGAGAAAATATTTAGTACGGGCTCTTCCACTGCAAATGAGTGTAGGATAGAGCAACACAGCAGTATATGAAAAGTGATGATTTGAGGTCAGCATCATGTTAGGCTGCAGGAGATGAGCATGCAATACTTCAGAGAAGTACTGGAAAACAAGATGCTCAGTCATAACAATTACTGTTGTCTTGAAGTTATGCTCAAATTATGCTTCAGACCAGTTGCCCACAGAGAACTAGCAGCTTCACATAGTGAGTTACGTTGCCTTCAAGTTCTGGTGCACTAGCAGTGAGACACTGTTGAACCCAGCAGAAAGCCCAGCTGACAACTTCTGCCTGAGTTTTACACCAATAGCCAGGTTGAGAGAAAGGGCTCCCCAGTGCTCTTTAATTATTCCCTCCTTACTCTCAGGTAGACTAGACTCAGATTGTAGCCTTAACCCTGCAAACTGTATGCACAACAGAAAAAAAAAATACCTTGCAGCCATACACATTTGGAACACACTTAAATTTGTTATTACTGGAAAAGAGCTGAGCCACAGGGGAGAGCATTCTCTTTACCCATTTCTTTCTTGCTTATGTATGAGGAACAAGGAGGTGAGATTTATGCTGCACAAATGAGAAGCCTCATTGCCCTTGGTCTGCCTGTAGTCAGTGAAGAGTGCAAGCACCTGCAGAAGTTGAGTCACATCTCAGGTGGGCTTAACCACCCTGTGGCAAACCTTACCGCTTACCACTGACAAGAGAGAGGTGAAGGGCTCCAGGTGCCTAACTTAATTGTCTATCCTAACTCAGTTGGTTTGAATGTCTCCCATGAAGTATAAAATGTTTCAGCACTGAGTCACAGCTTGAAATCTGGGCAGGCTTCATTGCTGAATTTAGCACCACAGCTTCTAGGGAGGAGCTGTAAATGGCCAGCAGGCTCCCAAGGCACAGCTCTGGTACTGGGGTGCCCCTAATCCCTCTGCACTGCCTGGGGGGAATGAGAACTGGTAGCAAGAAAAACACCGAGACTCAGAATGTTCTGATATCTTGGTCCTCATTTGGCCCATCCTCTCCTCTTCCAACACTACCTAGAGTCCTGTTATGTGGAACAGTGCTCTTGAGGGAGGAAAAAAAATGACTTTAAATATCTATCCCAAGTAATAAATGAAGTGAAGAATAAGGGAAGGTGATCTAAATAGCATTTTGTTAGCAAAAAATTTGTACTAAATTTGGAGAATGTTTTAGATGTTCACAATGTCAACTCTTACCAGCATGAGACTTTCAGTATCTTTCCATTTAAAACTCTACAATCTGCCAGAGATTTAGGGAATTTTCACAGATGTACATTTACTGTCAAATTGCTGTAATGTAATTGGGGAAGGAAGGGGTGGGGAGGACTGCATAACTTGTAATTTGCACATACATACAATGAGCAATACAGTGGTTTACAACAAAACCTTAAAATAAAAGTGTTCTCACCCATAATCTCCAGAATTGATGTGCTGAATCAAGTCTTGGCGAACAAGGCATACTTCTTTTGAACACTTCCAGAGATTTTGGAAGCATTTGCTGAAAGGGCAAGAATATCACTGAGCAGAAAATGAATTGTCAAAGAAAAAATATGCACTTTAACAACAGAAGGAAGATGGAGAAAAAAAAGCATAAACAATATAAATGTCACATAGTATTTATGAAAACACAATACTACTTCTCACTACTTCACTACCTAATGAATCCTAATTGGAACAAGGTGGGAAAGTTTACAGCTTGTGGGAAAGGTCGTACTTGAAAAATTTTGCTTCCATCTTTGTGAGACCAAACCAGGGAAAAAAGGCAATGTCCTAGAAATTAGATATTTTTAGGAAGTTTCACTGAGGAAACCCAGAAAGGAGCCATGTGGCCATAGACACCTTGCTCCAAGGACCCTGGGCTAAAGTCAAGGCAGTGGGGGTCCCAGCCCTGTTTGGGTGCTGCTGGAGCCCCCCGGGCTGCCCTGGGGCTGGAGATGCAGGGCTGGTTTTTGGAGAGGCAAAGCAGGGAGGCGGCTCAGGCCCCTGCCTGCGCTGCCTGCTCCTGTCCCAAGACAGAGAAAGGGATGCTCAAACAGTTCATCCCTTTCCTACATAAATATACATTTATATATTTTCTTCCCTTATGAAATAATGTAAGGTCTCATCACTCATGCAAAAGAAACAGAGGAAGATGTTCTAAAACAATCCCCTAAACTTTAATGATATTTGTTTTGCCTGCGCTCAGGTCAATGCCCAGGTCTAGGCTGAAACCGTTTCAACTCAGGTCAGAGCCAGCAGATTGACTAAGCAGGAACAGAATTAGGCCAGTGAGGAGGAGATTTTAACACTCTCATTTTCATATCTCGATTAGAAAGCCCATTGACCTCTTGCCATTCTTCTAAATTGCTGTAATCTAATTCTACAATACCTCAATAAAGCATTACTTTTCCAGACATTTTGATTTGATTACATGTTTAATATGAATTTAAGGATGCTCACTACCTTAATTCCTCTTTCATGACATATGCTAAATAAAATTTAATTTGCTGTTCTCTGAAACGTTACCAGGAATTGCAGTTGTCTTTAATTATTGTTCCTTCTCCGTAATATCGGCCATCTTTATAACAACCTGCCAACATAACATATAGATGTATGAAAAAAAATAATAATTTTTGAAGTGAATAAACTCAAAACTCTTGCTACTATTGAATTAATTGATTGTATGCGGTATGCATAAATTATTTAGTTGAAAGTCAGCAACACCTATTTCCAGTTTCTTCCAAGTAATGAAAGCAGTTTGATGTATTCTAATTTATTACCTGGTACATTATCATTCATAGTAAATAAAATCAGCAACAGATTCAAAACATTGACTGAAAAATTATTACCTTACATGTCAATAAAAATAATTCTTCAAATAAAGTTATTTTCCAGTAATAAACTTAAAAAGAATACATTTCTAATAACAATAATTTTCTAATTGGCAATTAAAATAGAAATAAGTTTTTCCAGTTACAGAATTAAAAAAAACTAATAACTATTCCAAACCTATTGTAATATATTCTTTTTCCCCTCCAGTTTAATTCCTTTTTGAAAAACAGACCGATCAATTATGTTTCAAGGCAAATGTAAGTTTCATATACTCTCCAAAACCCAGTATAAAACCTAAATTGAGTGACAATTTTTCCAGACAAATACATGCCTCCTGATTTTTTTCTTTGATAACACTTCACTAAGACTTTGTGTGTGTTTTAAGATCTTCTGCACAGACTGTTTCTTCAGTGCGCTTGATTGTCAAAGCTTCAGTAAAAGAAAGATCCAGAATGCCTGCGCAGGGCTTTGGATCAAGTCTATAACAAACATTGTGCATTTATCACATGGGTCTTTGTTTTCCAGCCTGTTCTCACGGTTCCTCCACTGGTGAGCCTACAGGTAGAGATCATGTTCTTTCCCCCACAGAACGGGTTTGGAGCCAGAATCCCCAGGTTCTCCTTTCTCCTCCATTTTCAAGAAGCTTAAACCATATTTCATATTAATATAGTCTTGACTTGCATTTGCATTATATCACGCTTTTTTCCCATCACAAGCGTGAGGAAGGCCATCCCCCTCTCATGGCAAGGGCTGGAGTTTGTCTGCCCAGACGTACACATGTATGCCTCTGCTGCCTAGACCTCCTTTATTGGCAAAAGAGAAATATGCACTTCTAAGCCATAGCTAATTTCATACCGAAGTGTAGGAGTAGACTAGAGCTGATGAATTAATTATAAGTGCCTATCTTTCCCTGTTAGTCATACAGCAGGCTACGTTAGCTAGCGCAGGCGTAGGTGAGATATTTCCCACCTGAGCAGTCTGAGGCCCAAAGTGTCTGCTCTAATTCAGCTTCTGCTAAAATCCAAGACATTTTTCAGGGAATATCCAGAGCAAATTACTTAACTGTCACAGTTTGTCACAGTCTGCCACAAAGTCAGCATCAGACAGTAGCTGGAAGGAAGCATCAAGCAAGATATTTCAAATATATTGAGGGAAGGAAGTATTGATGCAGCGTCTGAGCAACAGGATGGAGCCTCACTGGCGCTCTGCTGGCAGGCCTCACCACCCATGCCCGAGAAAAAATGCAAACCTGGGCAAGTACAGAAAAGCTTTCTCATAATGTATGCTTAGGGAACTGAAGATTAAAACCATACAGTTTCTTTAGTCTAGCCAAATTAAGACTTAGAGGGCCAGGAGTGCTGCCTCAGGCATCAGTGGCAGAGAGCAGAGGTATCTAAGCTAAAAGACACTGCATGAGAACACAGTGAGATTGTCTGGCTGTGAATATATTAGGTTGGAATATTACTATATTAAATAAGAAATTAATTAATTTGAATATGCAGCCTGAGGACTTTATGAATGCGATTATATGATGTGAAAATCATGATTGGAAGGAAAAGTATTTTGTAAACGAGGTCTACCCTCCCAGTCCAGCGTTCCTATACCCTTACAGCTCTTACTTCATTTGCCCCCAGTATTGATGTAAGTACTTCTGTCAGTGAAATGTCTCCAGGTTCACTCACTTGTAGGCCGGATCCTGACTGTGTAGTGTAAAAGCAATTAGCAAACTCTCTGGATGTCACTTTTATACCACCACCAGGATGAGATCCAGTGTGTTGACTCTGACAGGGCTTTTTGTACCATCAGAGTAATTGAAATAAAAAGATAAAGTAAATAATAAATGTAGTCAAGAAATAAAACTCTAACAGTTCTTCTAATAATAAAAATAAAAATAATAATAATAATAAAAAGATCCAGAACTTCTATTCAGTATCTAAGGCAGGAATGTGCACAGTTTCTTCTAAAAATACACAGGGAAGCCATGGAAACATACTGAATGCTGGGTTCATAAAAGCAAAGTCAAAGCAGTTCCACATAGTTAAATCAAGACCGGCCCTCAGCATGGTGCACACACATGGAAGAAGTCACAGCGTAGCTTACTGCTGCCGTGCACCAAGTCAGTGAATAGATGGTAATCTGGAAATAAAGTGCTGAGCAGTTTTATTGCTGTTCATTGCCCCCCATATCCAGGCAGCAATATCTTGCCACAATGCAGCGGCCCAGATGGGTTTGCCTCTGTGCTGCCAGTTGCTCTGCTTCCATTGCTGCAACCACCCCCACAGGGCATTTGCCACCATCCGTCAGTAGAGATAGAGCACTCACT
>NW_008796216.1:917539-923681 GCF_000699145.1 Aptenodytes forsteri
CGGCAACTAAGCACCACGCAGCCGCTCGCTCACTCCCCCCCGGTGGGATGGGGGAGAGAATTGGAAGAGTAAAAGTGAGAAAACTCGTGGGTTGACTTAAAAACAGTTTAATAATTGAAATAAATTAATAATAAATATAATAATGATAATGTAATAATAATAATAATAACAATACACAAAGCAAGTGATGCACAGTACAATTGCTCACCACCCGCCGACCGATGCCCAGCCAGTCCCCGAGCAGCGGCCCCCCCCGCCAGCTTTCCCCAGTTTATGTACTGAGCGTGACGTCACATGGTATGGGATGTCCCTTTGGCCAGTTTGGCTGTGCCCCCTCCCAGCTTCTTGGGCACCTCCAGCCTTCTCAGTCGGCAGAGCATGGGAAGCTGAAAAGTCCTTGACTAGTGTAAACACTACCTAGCAACAACTAAAACATCGGTGTGTTATCAACATTGTTCTCAACCTAAATCCAAAACACAGCACTGTGCCAGCTGCTAGGAAGGAAATTAACTCTATCCCAGCCAAAACCAGGTCACCAGCCCATGTAAAGCACTTCAGTTTATTGGTTTATTTAAAGTTATATGACTCAGGAAGCACTGAGAGCAAAACCACAGGCAACCAAAAGATCAAAATCTTCCAGCTGAAAAGTACTTTGGCGTACGTGGTCTTCTAGTGCTTAAATAATTCTTAGCCAAAGGCAGAAGTGTAGTCTCAGTTACTAAAAGTCAGCTAATATACTTAAGTAATTTCTAAAAATGCTTCATAGTTTGCTTAATCTTCAGATATTCAGTCTTTTGCTTTTCCCCATTTTTTTCTTCCAATTTCATTCTCTCTTCCCTGTTCCTCAGACATTTCAGTTCTAGAAAGTTCCTTTAAAGTTGTATTTTTTTCCTGCTGTATTTTGGCTGCTTTGTTATTCTCCTTTTACCCTTTAAATTACCTGTATAACAAATCTCCAATAAATAGATTAAAAAATGCTCAGACTTTCTGTCAATGAAGCACTTTAAGGATTAGAAAAACAGGACCTTGTTTTGAGATGAGATATATAAAAAAAAGATACAAGCTCACCTATAGGACAAATAAAGGTGCTTGAATAGACTAAATATAATTGCTACGTCTGGCAGGCATGTACAGTCCAGGAGTTACAAAACAGTGAACACACAAGCAAAAAATTGAATTAAGAAAGGCAGTGAAAATATTACCCCTCACCTATTCCCTTATCTAAACCTTCTGTTACACTTTTACCTTTTAGAGGTAGACCTATGGCAGGATCCACCTGACAAACTGCTGCAGGTTTTGTAGTGATTTGTTTCCGTGAAAGAGTTTGCCAAACTAGGCCCACAGGCTGTCAGCTCTGGAGCAGAAACATTGCTAAATGTTTATGTAGAGCTTACGACAACAACCCCCTGATCTGTTGGAAATAATATACACCACTGCACCAAATAAATATGAAACAAATGTCTTTATTTACATAAATCATAGAACATTCTTTTAGATGATTAGAAACACTTTGGAAAATCAAATTTGTTTTACAGCATTTCTGGCACTCCTACTTATCAGATTTTGGCTGCATGCCTGGCTTAAGAGCATAGCCTCCTAAAGAGCTTGCGGTCTGAGTGCTGGAATGCAAGCAGCAGGGTTATTGCAAAGAAAGAGTTCATTTTAAAAAGTTGTGGCGGTATTTTTGTTGATTTTAGGCTTTTGAAAGTTTGGTACAGTCTCCACATTTTCAGCCAGATTTGGTCTACCAATAGTAAGAAGGTACATAGTCTTAAAATCCACTATTCTAAACTTTTCTCACCAGGAGAGATTTGGCCCATGCAGGAACCAAGGGAGGACCAGCTGTTTGTAGATCCTTTCTTTGCAATCTCTAGTTCTCAAAACAATAGACTGAGTTTAGATTAGTCCTGGAGGAACTTCCACTACAAACTAACTTGTAAGAAAATAAAATATGCCAGAAATCCTCGTTCTAACCACATCCCTTCACCTACTTCGGCACCTGAGCTGTTGCGGGAAAAGTGATGTCCCACAGGAAAGCTATGCTAGATCAAAACCATTGCAGAATACTTCATAACAGTATCATTCAGGATAATGCTCAATTTTCTTGATGATTTGTTAGTGCTGATGGATACAAAAATTTAGAGGTTGCTGTTCATCTTATGTTAATCTGTGAAGATCTATTGAAGTTGATGAGATCACACTAATTTTGATCCAATGAGGTTATCTCTGAGAAGTTGCAGGTAAAACAGAGTTTGTGTCCAGCAGAAATATGATCTAACCAACGCTGAAAAAAATCTGTCCCTACAGACAAAAAAATAGCAGCGAGCATAATTCTTACTCCAGTTTCAAACTCAGTGTCTTTGTCCACTATGTCTTAATCACATTTTTAGGATGTATACACTATATATACTGATTAATCAGTAATTTTACTTCCAAGTATATTTTTATTGTGATGCCAACTGAGCATTTTCTCTATACGTACCCGATGTTGGAGATGGCCAAGGCTCATCTGACCTGGTGGGCTCAACGGGGTTGTCACAGACTTCCCAGTAGTCAGCACAACAGTCTACAGGGCCAGGAGAACCTGAGGCACAGAACTGGTCACAGTAACATATAGCTGCTTTGGAGACGATGTTAAAGCTGCAGTCATCATCTCTTCCTGTGCAGCAGCCTCGTATCCTGCAGGACCTTCCCTGATACAGACTCCTTTTTAGCCTGTTCCACTTTGCAGAACCACCATCTTCAACAGAGTAAAGTCCTCGGGGGAAATTTCTTCTAGAGTCAAGCTGCTTTGCCATCCAAACTTCACTTGCAATGCAATATAAGAGCAAAATCTGACTTTTGAGCCACATTCTTCTGCCTCTAGCAGCCTTTTTTAAGGCTCTCTGTGCTTCACTTTATCGGTAAATGTCCATTTACTGTAGATGTAATACCTTTAGTTAGTATTCAGAAAGAAATCTAAACAGAAAGCTGCAGACTATGGTTTTCTAGGAAGGCTCTGTATGTGTTAATTATTAGTCAGACATGTTGTAAACTGATTTATTTGCCCAAGATACAGAGATACTGGAAACAGAGTCACAACTATGTATTCATCATTATGAAACGTTGGGTGCATTCTTTTGCAAATGAGAAAGTTTATAGTAAAGGTTTCAGAATATACAGAATATACATGGTCCAATATTTTAGCTCTATATTTTTAACTTCTAAAATCAAAACAATATGAGGAATGAGTACATGGTGTCAAAGGAAGCTCTCTTTCTTTCAAGCTTCATTTACCTGTAACTAATACGTTATCCATATGATTGGAAACCATATAACACTTAGATTGTATTTCATCTACATTTTCTTTTCTGATATGCAGGGCTATACCACTGCAGTAAACTTATCTTGCATCCCTGGTTTCAATCTTGTTTCCAATTATCTAGCGTAGCTTTATATGCTTAATTTTGCACTGTTTTACTGTGGGCAAATTAAAAAAAAGTCAGGTGATATTCAGTATAAACTATTACCCAAAGATATTCCTTTAAGGTTTGCATTTCTTTAGTCAAAATGAACTTGGTAATCACTGTAAATAGCATAAAAAATACCCACTGATGAGTGCTCATTCCTATTTAAAAAGGAAATGGCTATATTAATAAAACTGAAAAGAGAAACAGGGCAAATATCAAAAGATATATCTAACAGCCTTTACAACTTGATCTATGATCTCCAGGTTTTTCAATAGCAGACCTAAAGAAATATGCATGGTACTGTTGCCAAAACTTTAAAAAAAATCAGAAAAAAGCAGCAAAGGACTTTGAAGTTCCTAGCAGAGGTAGCACATAAGGCTAAATTGCAAAAATATCATAGTTTGAAATCTGAACAGTTACAAGAAAATTTAAGTCTCCAGAGTTGAACAAGCAGGGGTAAAAAACAGTCATCATTCTGTCTCCATTTTGTAGTAAAATAGAGAAACTGGGGTTGTTTAGCCTGGAGAAGAGGAGGCTCAGGGGAGACCTCATCGCTCTCTACAACTACCTGAAAGGAGGTTGTAGCGAGGTGGGTGTTGGTCCCTTCTCTCAAGTAACTAGTGATAGGATGAGAGGAAATGGCCTCAAGTTGCGCCAGGGGAGGTTTAGATTGGACGTGAGGAAAAATGTCTTTACTGAAAGAGTGGTTAAACATTGGAAGAGGCTGCCCAGGGAAGTGGTGGAGTCCCCATCCCTGGAGGTATTTAAAAGACGTGTAGATGAGGCGCTTAGGGACATGGTTTAGTGGGCATGGTGGTGTTGGGTTGACGGTTGGACTCGATGATCTTAGAGGTCTTTTCCAACCTCAATGATTCTATGATTCTATGATTCTAAGTTAATGGCAGACTGTTTTCTAGGGAATGAAGGGAATCTTTCCCTTTGTGACCTCAGCTGGGCTTTTCAGTGCTGCAGGAAGCCATAGCATCAAAGGGCACTACTTTTGAAAGCACAGCTGGCAGCACAGCTGGTTTGGATGCATTGCCATGAATGGCAGAGACATTAAGAGGGAATATGTGTGTGTGTTTATACACATATGGGCTCGTAATCCAAATGTTCAAGTCTTTAATACAATCTCTTGCTAGCAGTGCTTTTATTGGACCTGCCTCCCACACTGTCTCCACCACAGCTGAAGAACTGTGGATGAGGGAAAATTGCATCAGACCACACGATTTTTATTTTGCTCTGTTGCAAGCAATCTTCTGTGTGGAAGTTAATAGAAAGGCCAAGGTCAGCAACATGCAATCACTGTACATCACATAATAGGACATAAATCTTAGCCTTCAAACTTGCTCTGTGGTTTTTTATTAAGTTTTGTTTATGAGATAAAAATCTGGACAACGTTAAGTCTGTCACTGACTGCTATAATGCATCAGATATAACGTGAGGAAAATGAGAAAAGACATGTTCATGGAAACACAAGTGAAGTGCTCACTAGAAATGATAATCCAGTTCTTTTCCTTATGTCTACGCGACTCCATCAGTTCCAAGAGAATGACTCCTGATTTGCACTAACACTAGCAAAATGCAAATCTCCTTTGTTATTACACATCCTTGGAAATAGTTTTACAAAGTTATCTCCTTGCTCTGGAAGCATAAGAAAGAAAAAAAGCTACCATATGTGATAAATGTTATCAGCCAGTCAGATTAAGTGAACAGGCATATCTGTGTTTTAAGTTACAGACCTCCAGTTTCATTTGGTTCTGTTTGGTGGGTTTTTTTAAATTTTCAACTTTAAAATCTTGCTGATGATAAACCAGAGGCAAGGGATTTGCTTGGAAATGACGTGAGCTAGTTTACACAGGAATGAGGTTTCTTTTAAAGGGATGTGAAAATGTAACTTGCGCTTCTAAACAGCTTTGGTTTGTGACACAAGAAACCATGCTGATGCTTGATAAAATCCAATTCCCATTTATTGGCATGTGTTCAAAAGTTAAAAAAAACCCCACAAATCTATTCTGTTGTGGTTCAGCAAATATTTTTATTTCAGCAATTTCCTTTGTAAGCAAAAGTAGCTTTATGTTCACTGTATGAAAGCACCTGTTGACTTACCTGTAACTATTCAGTACAATTAAGTACAAAAATATCTGACTTGTAACTGTTTCAGCTCTACCTGATGTCTACCCTTGAGCTTCAAAAAACACCACACATTTGGCAGGAATTCAAGTATTTATATCACTGAACACTTGGTGGAGTAACAGATAAAAACCAGTTTAAAATGTCCAAGAATCTCTTTAAAGCTGGAGTAGGATTATTCCACAGCCTTTCTTTCAAAAGTGTCCCTGATTTGTCTGAATGGGCCTATTAGACACCATAAAATCTCATTTCTAATAACCTTCAGAGTACAGGTGATAGCACTGGCAAGTGAGGCTCTGGGTGCTTGTTGTGGTTTAACCTCAGCCAGCAACTGAGCACCACCCAGCTGCTCGCTCACTCCCCCCCGCCCCCCGGTGGGATGGGGGAGAGAATTGGAAGAGTAGAAGTGAGAAAAACTCGTGGGTTGACTTAAAAACAGTTTAATAATTGAAATAAAATAATAATAAATATAATAATGATAATGTAACAATAATAATAATAAATATACAAAGCAAGTGATGCACAGTGCAATTGCTCACCACCCGCCGACCGATGCCCAG
>NW_008796216.1:923738-959715 GCF_000699145.1 Aptenodytes forsteri
GGGTCAGCTGTCCTGGCTGTGCCCCCTCCCAGCTTCTTGTGCACCTCCAGCCTTCTCAGTCAGTAGAGCATGGGAAGCTGAAAAGTCCTTGACTAGTGTAAGCACTGCTTAGCAACAACTAAAACATCGGTGCGTTATCAACATTATTTTCATCCTAAATCCAAAACACAGCACTGTGCCAGCTACTAGGAAGGAAATTAACTCTGTCCCTGCCAAAACCAGGACAGTGCTGAAGGTCACTCTCAGGACGGATGGCAGAGCCCACCCCATCAGAAGACCGTGGCACCTTTCCTTCTCCTGGCTGCTGCAAGCGGGCTGGGGTCAAGGCTTGCACACAGACACGGAGGGAGAATTGCAGTACTGCTACCTTGTGCCAGGAAAACTAAGTGGCTTTCGGTCAGTTTAGGAAGAAACCAGGATGCCAGACCCAATTCAGTCATTTGCCAGTAGACACAACTCAGTGCATCAGAGAGCCTGTGTAATTGCTTATCTCCAGTTTAAACTCTGCAATATGGGCCATCCCTTTCTTTGAACTTAAATGGAAACTTAACTGATGACTCCTTGCACAAAATACATCACTGATTTGTAATGTCTACAATAGTTTATACTTACTAGTCTTTATTATTATGGCTGCAATGCAGTAAAAGTTTTTAAGCAAACCCACTTCACCAGTATTATCCCACAATATCTTCTCTCTCCCATGTACTAAAGAGAGAATAGGATTCACCCTCCCAAACTGTGAGTTACTAGCTTCTGGATGCTATATGCAGAGAAAAGCTGCGTTAAAGTGATTTTCTCACTGTCACTTTGGTCTCCATATGTTTGGAGCCATTCCCACAGGAATGGGAGTGCTTTCACCCTGTTTGGCAACAGCCTGGCAGCTCACTGCTGTGTGTTGTTGGCACGATATCAAGCAGTGCCACTTTTAATTCAAACATTTCAGGGCTGCCTATCTCAATTCTTATGATGCTAATCCAGGTTACGTGTAACTCAGAATAGTGGTGGCTTAGGTGACAAATTTCATCAGACGTCTAAGTAGAGTCCTGCCACAGTGCGACTTGCTAGACACAGCCTCTGGGACCAACGTGCCCAGTTCCTCAGATATTTAAATCAACAGATTTAGCGTCAAAGTCAGAGGTAGAGGAAGAGAAACTGACACCAATTGCCCATGCCAAAGAAATCCCATTCCTCACACACACAGATTCACACACACAAGTGCCCAAGCACTCAGAGTCAACAAACACAGGTAAAAGAAGATGACTTTATAGATGTTCCATGGTACTAAGTGGTTGCTACAGCCTCATGGCCTTTTCACTCTTCCCACCACAGTAATACACCATGCATGCTTCCCACCCCAGCTGCATTGCTTGGTCAACCTCAAGGCAGCAGGTGCCGTCTCATTCTTCTTATTGTCAGCCATACTCCAGCATTGCCCTGAGGTCAGCCCACTCCGGGCTCAGTCAAGAAGAATGGGGGAACCTGTGCATGAACCAGCACAGTATGCATGCAGCCTCACAGCTGCAAGTGCCCTCCTAAACAGTGTTTCACTAGGACTTGCAGAATGGGTAACAGCAGTCATTGTGGCTTATATCTGGATAGGAACCTCTCAGGAGACACAACCGGGCGTGGAAATCTTGGCAGTGGTCCCATCATATAATAGGCCACACACCACCTTCGTTATGCTGTCAGTGCAGACTATTGTGGAGAGATTAGCCTGTCCATGGCTGCGCATAGCTTGAGAGAGATGATGTCTGCAGGGAGTTTGCCAATCCCAAACCTCATCAACCAGTTAGAGGTGAAGGAGAGGAGGAACATATTGTATTCCACTGTCAGTATGAGCTCTCAGACAGTGTTATGCTGGTGTTGCATGGCAGATGTGTACCTACTGGTGTTCATCTCAAATGTGTGGCCCTATCTGATCCCACCAGTGAATGTTGGCACCCCAAATCGAAACTCTCCTCTTGACCATGGTGTGCTGGTTTTGGCTGGGCTAGAGTTAATTTTCTTCATAGTAGCTAGTATGGGGCTATGTTTTGGATTTGTGCTGAAAACAGTGTTGATAACACAGGGATGTTTTGGTTATTGCTGAGCAGCGCTTACGCAGAGTCAAGGCCTTTTCTGCTCCTCACACCACCCCACCAGCGAGTAGGCTGGGGGTGCACAAGAAGTTGGGAGGGGACACAGCTGGGACAGCTGACCCCAACTGACCAAAGGGATATTCCATACCATATGACGTCATGCTCAGCATATAAAGCTGGGGGAAGAAGGAGAGAGGGGGTCACGTTCAGAGTGATGGCGTTTGTCTTCCCAAGTCACCGTTACGCGTGATGGAGCCCTGCTTTCCTGGAGATGGCTGAACACCTGCCTGCCCATGGGAAGTAGGGAATGAATTCCTTGTTTTGCTTTGCTTGTGTGTGTGGCTTTTGCTTTGCCTATTAAACTGTCTTTATCTCAACCCATGCGTTTTCTCACTTTTACCTGTCTGATTCTCTCCCCCATCTCACTTGGGGGAGGAGTGAGTGAGCAGTTGGGTGGTGCTTAGTTGCTGGCTGGGGTTAAACCACGACACATGGGTAGACTGACAAGGGCAGAGGCAAAAGTAGCCTCCCAAACCAATACTATAAACTTGGACAGGTTGTCCATGTGCCTACCATTAGCCTTACCACTAAGCAGGCTTAGAGGTGCTTCGGATACATATTAAGTTTGGCGTTATTGCAGTGTGAGTGTCACCAGTCCACTTCTAGAAAAGCCAGCTTGCAGCAGGCTCTTCCCTTAACTTGTAAGCTACTCTGTGCCATTTGCTTTGGGGTGTATGACTTGACTGGTGTAGACATAGCCTAGGATTGCCCTGTGTATGGCTAGACACTACTCCTTGCATAAGTGAGAGCAGTCTTAAGTAGAAATCGCCAGCTCATTTTTGTTCAGACATCTTTTACAATGTACAAAGAGATGCTGCAAGAATGATATATGCAACTTATTCATATGAAACAATTATGCCTTGGCTAATGCACATGCTGGATAGCCACTATTAACGTGCTCACCAACCCCAGTAAGACAGCCAGTGAGCCTGTGCAGGACAGGCAAGCATCGGTCAGGTGGGGAAGGACTGGGCTTCTTGATCCTCATAACAGGCTGATCCTCAGTGTTGCTGAGTTGCCACTTTCTGATTTTCTGGTTTTAAGGATTTTTTACACCTTAAGGTATAGATTTTTTCCTTTTGTATGCTGGCCAAAGGGCTATGAATATTGCATGGCAGGGAAAAATCACTGCGTGCTGATTGCTGTGGGTGCCGACACAAACGTGTATAATTCCTGGAGTATTTCACAAAACATAAGTGTCTGTGTAGTGGCAAAATGTGGCCAAGGTTAAGAGCGTGGGAGCATTCCTTTCCCAATGATGCTGGCATTCGTTCTCAGCTACTTGAAATACGTGGAGCTAGATTTACAGGAGTAAAAATAAGAATCACAGCAACCACTTTGCAACAAAAATATGGCTTTATTTAATTTCAGCATTTATATTATTTCTAAAGAAAATATGCTGTGTTATTTTGGGCATCTCTTAAACCAGCAAGCACTTCAAGAAATCATATTTCAATATGGCACATTAATGTGTGTATCTCTGGGGTTAATTATGCTAGTACATAAGATTATCTCTTGAAAGAACATTGATTGTTATTACTGCTTTGCAATTAGCATATTGGAAGCAATTTATTTTTTTAAATGGTGCTTTAACATTTGTGCTGTGGATTCCTTCTTAGTATAGAAACAGGCCTCAAAATACTCTACGGTTTTAGCTCTTGATCCTAATTCGGGGCTGCAAAAGAAGAGTTTTTGCATGAACACGAGTAGTCAAAAATACAGATCAGTAAACTGTATAACATGCACTCAGGTCACTCAGTTTTCCTAATTTATACGATCTGGTGATTTGACTAACAAATGTAACTCATAGTTTCACAGAAAAAAAAGGCATGCAGAAATATCCAGCCACCTCCTTTGTGCTATAGCTGTGGGAGAAGATGACAGCTGGCAGACCAAACCTACCTTGTGAGATGCTTGCCTGTCTTTGCAGCAGCCTGAGGTAAACTGAGTACTTAAATTTCCACATAGCTGCAACCGTCCAAATTCTAAACTAAATCTCTCTTCCTGAAATTTAGGCCCATTTCTTTCTCTCCTACTCTCAGGAAGGATAGAGAAGTCACTAATATGCCTTTATAACAGCCCATTATGAAGAGATATAAACTGCTGTGCCTCTGTTTTCTCATTTATTTTTTTTCTGTGTGAAGACACTGAAACCATTACATCTTTTCTAAAGTTCCCATTTGTTTTCCACATTCCATGCAACTGATTCTTCACTAACACTGAACAGAGATGAGTAATTACCTCCATTATATTATAAGCACTCCCTTCAACATCTCCCCTGAGTGGCGTTTTTCTTAAGAGCATCACCTCTTCAACTCAGGTTCAGTTTGTGGTCCCCTGTAATCCTCAGGTTCTCTCCTGCAGTATTATTGTCATTCCTTTTCTGTCTGTGACAGAATGTATTTGTCTTCAAAGAATTTTATCATATTGATTTCAAGCCATTCCTCTAATGTAAGCGACATTTTTTGAATTCTAATCCTGCCTCCCAAGCTGCTTGCAAGTCCTCCCAAATGGGCACTATCTGTAAATTTGGTAAGCTTATTGTCCATGTGATTGAGCAAGTAATTAATGGCAATGTTTCATAGTGCTAGAGCTAGAAAACCGCATTATGGAAGCCTGTGTGAGATGTTCTCCTACTTTGGCAGCAAATGATTGTCCTCAGAGTCCAGCTTTCCAATCAGTTGCATATCTACCTTATGTGAATTTAATTTAGTCCTTATCTGCTTTGCTTGCTTATGAATGTCATGTGGGACTGTGTCGAAGATATGCTGTATCAAATACAACCCCTATATCTGTTTTGCTGTCAAAGAAGGAAATGAGATCAACTTGATAGGATTTGTTTCTGACGTGTCCCTGTGCAAGTCCTCTTATCTCCTTACTATTCTTTCGATGCCTACAAATGGGTTGTTTAATACTTTGTTCCAGTGTCTTGGAAATGCTATTAGGGCTGGCTTTTCTGTAATTCTTTAGATTTTCCTTTCCTCCTTTGTTAGATATGACATTGTGTTTGCCTTTCTCCATTTTTCTGGGAACTTGCTCATCCTGCTAATCACTAGTGTTTGAGAAATTGCTCTGGTTAAGTATTTTAAGGGTAAGTTTCATTAGGCTGTGCCATCCTGAATACTCCAATTTACCTCAGTATTCCTTCAGATGTTCTTTTCCTATTCTCTCCATGATCCTACTCCCAAATTCTTAATAACAACTGAAATAAAATTTTAGTAAAAATTAACATTTTTTGTGAAGACTGAAACAAAAAAAAAGGCATTGAACATTTCAGCCTTTTCTATATCACCTATTTGCTGCCCTCCCTTGTTAAGTACTACATTGTATCTGCTCTCAAGCATAGTGCATTTTTTGTGATACAGTATTATTTAACTCTAGCAAACCATTCATTTTAATGGCACTATGTGGTTATGCACTCAAATATAAAATAATATTGATCTTATTTCGATGACATTACCTCACAATCTAATTCCAGACCATACCTCAATTTCTTCCAACGGTTTGATTGCATCCCACTTAAAATTAATTCAGTTGTGACTTTATTCTGTGATGCTAGGAAGTGAAATTATTCTGTATTGGTAATTACTAATAGAAGATCATTCACCAAACATAGCCAGCTTATTATTCAAACACTAAATTGCATAGCTAAATCATCCTATCATCTTTTTAAACAAAACCATAAAAATTTGTTAAAGTGACACTAGAGAAATAGTTACATATTCAAAGTGTGACTGTAATCAAGTCAGAAAAATAGTAATACTCACCACCATAGCTAAACAGAACTTCTTTCATTGGCAACCTGTAGAAAAAAAGGGAAATAAAAGGTGAAAACAAAGTGGAAAGGGGAATAAAAACTGCTTATGTTAAGCAGGCACAGTTCTACAAACTGGTGGGCAACTTCATACAGCACCTTGTCTTTTAAAAACATTGGTTTCCTGCACTGCTAATTTATAACTATGCTTACTGAGCTTGGGATGATTTTTCATGCATTGACGTGTTTGAGGAAGTATACTGCACATAGCACATTTCAACAGACAAAGCATCGCCTTGGCTAAATGCACGTTAGAGGACATTTCAGACTCATGTTGAGTTTCCACTTCTTTTTTGGACCACATCCTGGGAGGACAGAGCATGTGGCTAACCTTGCATTCACATGGCATGGATGTTGTTTTCCTCCACCTTTGCAAGACTTTTGTCACAGTCTCCTACAGTAACCTGGTACTCAAACCAAGGAACAGGGTGGACTATAGAGTGGATGAATAACTGGCTGGACCACTGGTCTGAAAAGGTAGCAGTCGACAGTTCAAAGTCTCTGTTCCAGGTGGCATTTCAGAGGATGCTAAGGTGAATGCTGTTTGACATCTCCATCAGGGACCTGGGTGGTAGGAGAGCCTACATGTCCAGGAAGTCTGTGGATGTTACTAACTTGGAGGGGAGGTAGAGACTGATATGCTGAGGGTACAGCTGCCATTCTGAAGGACTTTGCCAGACTGGACAAATGGGCTAGCAGGAGCTTTATGAACAAAGGCAAATACAAAATCCTGCATCTGGCGGGGGACAAGGGGAGCGGAGGAAGTGAACAACCCCATGAAACTGCACAGGCCAGTGACCGACTGACTGGGTAGCAGCTCTGCAGAGAAGGACCTGAGGTCTGGTAGACACCAGACTGAACGTGGGTCAGTCCACCTTTGTTGTGATGAAGGATAACCTCATATACGGTTGCATTAATTAGAGCACAGCCAGCAGGTTGAGGGAAGTTATTATTCCCCTCTGCTGGGCATTAGTGAGGCTGCATCTGGAATGTAGTTTCCATTTTTGTGCCCTCCCGATAGAAAAGAGTTGCCAAGCAACCAGAAGAAACCTAATGGAGGACCATCAGGGTGGTTGCAGGGGTTCCTTGATTTCTGGGAAAGGCATATGACATATAAGGGGAGGCTACAGGGCATGTTTAACCTGAAGAGTAGGCTAAGGGGGTATCTATTTTCCCTCTCCAGCTATTTAAGCGGGGTTTATACAGAGCTCAGATTTGCATGGTGAAAGGAAAGGAGGCAACAAGTGGCAAAATTTTAACTACCCATAAGGAAAAATATTTTTATCGTAAGAACGGTCAAACACTATAACTATTTTTTCTCTGATTCTGTGATTCTAATTACTTATGCATTATTTAAGTATTGAATAATAAAAAAACCTTCTTCAACCTACAACTGTGTTCTGACTACCTATTCAGGGCAAGCTCTTTTCCTCTAAAACTATTATACAAAACTCCTGCCATTTTTTAAAGGGGACAAAATACCATAGCTGTTTCTTAAAGCCAAATAGAATTAGATTACAATAGCAGTTTAAATGACATACTGACATTTCATACTTTCTCTGTGTCACATTTATATTACTACCCTTTCAGTCTTTTTTATGTAAATTTACCATATAAGTAATACATTTACAGTAATTCTTTTTATAGCAATCACGTTAGAAATAAAATCCTGTAAATAAATAAAATGCTTTTTCCTTATTAATGCATGGTGATCTCATATGCCTTTTCATGTCAGTAGGCTATAACTGAAACTTTTTACTTAAAACAAGGAGATGCCATTGAAGCTGGCAAAAAGTATTGCCCAAATACCTGTTGCAAGTATAAATTTCCTATTGTACATATAAAGTATTAAAAATTATAAAGTTTAAAGCATTGTTAAAGTACAAAGTAAATAGAAAGTATGACTGCTGACATTTAAAGGTTTTATTTGAGAATTTACAAATGTGCATTGTTTGGACCTACCTTTCTATTTATAAATATCAGAAGACTGTAGTTTACTGTTCCCTTTTAGTGGCACATCCACTTAAGAGGTTGAATAATTTGTCACAGCTAACACCTGAAATTCTTATTCGTTTAGTAAAAGCAGTAGTTATTCCTACTTTTAATGCTCATTTGCAGAGTCATTAAATTTTCAGTTAAATGGAGAGAGCCTACTGCTACAGTCCTTGGCTTGGTCAAAATAAACCATGAGTGGTAAGACTATCATTTCAGAAAGGTACTGTTCATTTAGTTCCAAAATATTTTGGGAGATAGGTCAAGTCAGAACAGTTCTCATTTGGGAGGCAAGTGACATCAAAGGATTTTCTAATTTGCACCATCCAAGAGCTTTTGCTGTTGCTCTTTGCCTTATTTGCTGCCTTAATGTCTATGCTTAGTATCAGTCTGTGCAGTGTTCTTTACGAATTGCCTAATGCCCCCTAGTTCATTAGATAATTCATAAACTTTGCAAATCAGCAGTGCTGCAAAGACCACTCTGACCCTGCATCCCAGGTGTGGGGACTGAAGAGATGCTGACTGTGTTGCAGTGTACCACACGCGTGCTCTGTGACCTGGCTAGCTACAGAGCTGGCAGCGATGCTCTACCATACTAGTGTATACCAGCTCTCCACTGTCTGGAGGACGGGGCTGTAATTTTATGCAAGATTGAAAGTAAAAAGTGAATAGCGTGTCCTTGTGGCTCCAAGGAAAGTACAAGGAGCGACACAGTCTTTTGCCCTAATATGTCTGCATGCAGGGAAGGACCTGTCCCAGCACCAAATGGAAGGCAAAGGTGCTTGAACAAAGGAGTTGACATTTGAGTAGGAGCAGCTGCCGATTCAGTTCCCTCTAGTTTCATCTGGTATCTACCATACCCCTGTTCTTGCTTTGACAGGGATCTTCTTTACCATTTGAAAAGGTATTGAACGGTACGTGGGAGCTGGATCATTACAGGATACCTAACTATCACCAGCAGCCTCCCCTAGTCTGTCAGGGTAAGCTGGAGGGGAGGGCAGCCTGTACCCTGCCCTTGTACCTTCCCACCAGAGGCAGGGAAGGACAGGCCTCCGCTATGGGTACAGCCCATTCTCATCCATCCCCGCTTCATAGTGACCATGATGTCAAGCAACTTTGTGGGGGGACTTTGTAAGCCCTGGGATTTTCTTTGTAAATCCAGGGTACAATGCCAGTATTTTTAACTGGAAGAACATCACTCTGCTCTGATACTGACATTTGGGTTGGAGCTTTGGTCTAACGTAAAACCCCTTACATAAATTCTTTAGTACAAGGACTCTTTCATAAAATGGGTGCATTTTCTTCTTATATGTAGAATCTATCAATGATTAATACTCACGTTGACCTCTGACCAGGAACACTCCTTAAGTAAATAAAGATTAAGAGCAATGTATAACAGAACTTTGGACCTTATTGACATTTTCATAGAATTTAAAATTTCAAGAACTTTTTCTATTAAAGTTCTTTAAAGTGGATCAGGGCAGATTGTTTTCCCTAGTAGAAAAAAAAGAGCTTCTTGTACTAAAATTCTCAAAAATTTGCACAAAAGACAGTCAGTGAAATCCTGTTACCACTGAAGTCAATGGAATCAGCTTTTTCTCATGAGGTCTTTTTATGAGTGTTGACCTTACAGATGCTATTATTATCTCAAATAATTATTGCAGATCTTTCAGGAATAACAAACAGATAAGACAGAGTAACAGCTGCAGCAAAAGATTGTATGAACCTAAAGTAATTGTATAATAGACTTGGGATTTTGCAAGTCATATATGAGTAAGGGTAATGAGTACATACTTTTAGCACCTGCATGCAATGTTTTTTTGTGACATATGTCACATGTTGTCTCTAAATATTCTGACTCAGTACAATTCTGAGAATGATTATAACGTCATTCACACACCATAATCTGGGCAAACACTAGGTTTACTTTAAAGGAAGACAGTAAGTATTGGAAATAACTGATATATCTGTTGGTTAGGTTTTACAGGAGTATCCTTCAGATTTCTCCAACTAAAAAGCACTGGTTGTAGAGAGAGGTTTCACAAGGAGGAGAATGTCCCTTATTTGTTTTCCTGCTTTCACAAGGAAGTGGCAGATCTGATTTGCTTCATGCTGTTACAGAATGAAGCTAAAGCTGCATGAAGAATAGAATGCTGTTCTTCTGAATACAAAGGTAATGCCTTTTTTTCCCCCCCATTAAATGCTTCACTTTGAGGAAAACAATATGAATCACTAAGTAGAAACTAGCAACACCTTTCCTTCTTCCCCTCTCTCACTCCTTCGTAAAGGTCAAGGAGGTGCTTATGATTCACAGAGCATCTGCCCACCCATTCTTTTTTGGAATTGCATAAATCACACTGGCTTTCTCTCACTGTGTTTTTAGCTCTGAGGGAGGAACATTGCAAGAGAAGAAATTAAGTATGAGCCTATACATAATTTTAGATAAAGAAGAGCATTTTGGTGCGGGCAGAGACTATAGGTCAGAGATCTAAGGTTCTTACTACAGCAGTAAGAGTAATGTTGGACTTATAACTTGACAGAATTTTTCCTAATCAGTTCAGCATCCAAACAGGACATTTCAAATTATGTGGAGACTTGTGGATTATGTAAATTCATAAAGTGTAAATTCAGCATAAACAGTTCCTAGAGTCAAGATAGGTTCCTAAATAAGAAGGAACAATACAGGTGCCTGAAAGATGTTGTGATTTTAAAAGTCATCAACCAAGGCCTACCTTGTTTTCTTCACTGCACTGAAAAGGGAAAGCAGCATAACACACAATTTTGCAGAACCAACCATATAGAAGAGAAAATGGTGAAAATTTGGTGGTTCTTCAGAGACAGCTCAACAACAACATATCTCAAAGAAGCCACCACCCTCAGGGCAGCTAAGAAGAGTGCCCCAAATGCTTTGATCTGCTCCTGGCTCTATGTTGTTCTCCTGTTTGTCTCCAAGATAGCATAAATGTTGATCTCTTCCTGGATATCAGTGCTGTATAGTTCTGTCTCCAGCAATAGATCTCAAGAGAAATGGATGCCTTTGTTCAGTCCTTCCTGACTGAGAATTAGCAAAGGGGTTCATCTCTAGATGTATTTGTGTCTTCTCTGGCACTCCCTAAACATGGAAAGACATTGCTCAGTCTCAACATGGTCAGCATGGTGTCTAATGTCTAAAAATGAGATTAAAAATTGGGGAAAAAAATTAGATAATATGCCCTGTACAAGTACTTTGAAAAGTCCATTGAAGAAGACTTCCTTTGATTTGTAATAGAGAGAACAGAAAATGTGTCATCTTTTGATGTTATTTCCTGACCAGTTTGTGGTGAGCCTGACACAGTTCTTCCCGCTGTGTCTACATGTGGACTGGAGTCCACCTGTATAGTCATAGTCAGTTATGTGACAGGCCCCAGGGAACCAGCACAAACACTCAGCTTGCTCAGCTATACTAAATGGTATCTGACACTTTTTTTTTTTTTTTTTTTTTTATTTTAAAGCTAACTATTTGCCTCCAGCTAACATTATTTTAAGTGGTGAATGACCATCACCCAATAAGATGTTAATCGAGGGATATACAAAGAGTACTGGTAACCGCCCAGATAAATCCTCTTCTTTCCAATTGATAAATTGGTCTTTGCTCTTTATAAATGCAATCACAATTTCGTCAGAGATCTTTATTCTACAGGTCACAGTACAAATGTTCCAACTGTTGGAGTACATTTAAGCTTTTTAATAAATTGGTTGATAGAAATTATGTTAAACTATTTGTTTAAAATAGAAGGGAACTTTTACAACACAGTGCTATATATTTTATCTGCCTTGAAACAGACCATAGTTGGCCTCTAACCAAAGGAATTTTGCACTTTTGTTGTCATTATCATCAATTCGGAACATGCTACAACCTCATGTTTTCAAGGATATCTCGGTCATGGTAGTCTGACTTTACTATGTCAGTACAAGATGCTTCACTTTCTGCACTAATCTTAATAACGCATCAGTTAAATTATGTGTCTTGTTTCTTAAAAACAAGGTCTTTGAAAAGATTTCTCTTTCCACTTGATCTGCAAAGCTGTCCCTCAACATGTAAATTGTAAAGAAAAAGGATGGGAGATGGGGATCTAGCTGTTTGCTTTTCCCCTATCTTATTTTTGAATACAGGAAAATCAGCTGCATCATTGGAGGCTGGATATATATATACACACACGCACACATATATGTATATATATACACATATGTACATATATGTGTATATATATACACATTTTAGAGTGCCTGATGTAGTGCAAATCTGTTTCATCTCAACAACAAATTTATCCTCAGAACTATTGAATCCCTCTCACCACCCTCTAATGAAATACCTTTACTTCAATAATATTTCAGCAACTTTACAGGTGAGATGGAAAAAAACAACCTATCTGAGAAGCTCAGCAAGGTATTTGTTGTCTAACTTCATTTTGTGAAGGCATCTTGGGGCTTCCTTTGGAAAGATCCATAGCAGAAACCATAAGAACTGCTTTCAAGAGAACCAAGAAGTGGCTCCTGGGAGGCAGAGGAAAGGGGATTGATGGTGTAGAAACAAGCAGAAAGGTCAAAGGCAAGGAAAAAGGGAGGAGGCTGCAAGGCCGTGATGAAGATTCAAACAAAAAGAAATATGAAGTAGCTCTAAGTCCCTGACCCCGTGCACAGAGAAGCTGGGAATGTGCATGAGGATAAGAGGCTATGTTCATATCTCATATACTCCTGGTGCAGAACAGCAGTCTGTTGATCCACCCAACAAGTGAAATGTCTACCTTTTCTTTTTTCTTTCTTTTACTTTTTTTTAAACCATTTTTTTCAGTGGAAACCAAGATAAACTGTAAGGATATATTGGCAGGCTCTGTCAACAAACTCAGAATTCAGGCAAACCCTCTGCTCCCAGCATGTGAAGGGCTTGACTTCAAAACTCCTTCAATATTTTTCAAAACAAGAAAGTTACTCATTTGGTAGCAATTATTGGCAAACATCCATTTCATTTATTTAAATGCTCATTTTGCTGCTTTTAGCATGACTAGAATCTAATTTTAAAATAAAACATTAAAAATAAACTGTATTATGAAAATGTAATTATCTTTCCTATCTATATTGTTAAACTCATCAAAAAACTTGTGAAATAATTATGAGCATGCACCTATTAACCAAGAAGGGCTTGGTAGTAAAAATTCATTCTTGTGTCATAAATGTACTCATACTGCTATTATTGGTAGTAGGTTATGCTGCCTTATGTGAATTTCTAAAATAATGTTGAAAATGTCCTTTAATTAAAGATGTTCTACTACATTCCCAAGCCTGCAGTAAAGAATATGATAGTTAATTAAATTCCATACATTTATTTCAACATTCAGCTTCATGTTCATGACCTTGTCAGAAAAAAGACTTGCCTGTGCCAGAAGAACCTTTTTAATTTTTATATGCTCTGTCTCAAGAGAAAATTGACTATGTGTAACAGATCACTTCGGCTCTCACTGAGTGAATTATCTAGGGTGGTAACCACTATGGTCCTAGAGTTTGGATATGTAAAAGTAGTAGGGAATTGGCCACTGAATTTAGACTTCAAGAAGATTTGTGTCCTTCTCAAAGTCAAATAAAACTGGCACTGAATTTTAGTACTGGGCAAATTTGCACTGTGTGTTGTCTTATGTTTTCTTGACAGTCCTTTACGAAATTCTCATTAACTAATTATCCTAAGTGCTTCTGGTAGTTGTAGCCAGTATTTAAAACAGAAGATATACCAGTGACTGCAAATTGTGGAATGTATGATTTAAATGGGGTTAAGTACATAATTTAACAAATCCCACTTGCTAACATCCCAACAGCACATATCAGGAACCTGAAGTGTAAATGTTAGTGTTACTCCAAATTCACGTAAGCAGCACAGTCTGCAAAACAACTCTGGTTTTTTTCGTCATTAGTCATTAAGAATAATTAATGCTTATCTAGTCTGTGCACTGGACAAAAGCAGATTTGGGAGCTCAGCACATTTTTGCTCATAAACTCTACACAAGCTACATAAATAAAAGATAACGTTAGCATGCAAATACTTAAACCCATTAAATGTCAACAGATTACCTCCTTAGAGCTGAGTGTTTCATTTTCTGGAATAGGCACAATGGGATGACTGGGCTGCCAAGCCAAGATGTCACAGGTTGGAGAGAGCATGAGGTTAAAAACAGGAAAAAGAAATCCATTATCAGTTCAATTTCTGTATAAAATATCACTAAAGTTTAATAATGAAAGCCAATACCCTCAGTCATGCAAAGGATGGCAAGGTAATGACATCCCATTTTTGTTCAACAGGCTCCCTGTTGAACAGGCTCTCACTTACTACTCCTTGTCTGTATGAAAATCTAGGTCAAGGTATGGCCTGTTTTCTGTTATATCATATTCCCATAATTAAAAGGATGGGAAGGGATAAATCACTTTCCAATTTGAAAGAGGCACCTCAAGTAAAAATCAAAGCAAGGGCACCTGCCTTATAATACATTTAGTATGAGATAATGCACATAAAGTTATTTAAAACTGCAGCTGTATTTCTGTCACTTTGAAGATCTGCCTTCTTAAATCTCCTCCAAAAGAGCTCTCCTTAATCTTAAATTTCATAGACATAAATCATACAAACATTTAACTAAAAAATGCTGTGTAACAGTAATTAGTATGTGCAGAAAGGAGTTTTAGATCTCAGTAATTTTCCAGTGTTTTGAGTATTATATGATTTGCATCTGAGTAATGAAGTTTGATGGGTGTGACTCAAGTGAAGAACCATATCAATTTCAATAAGATTTTAATTAGAATACAGGTAGATAGATAAGCTGGAGCTTATAAAGGCAATGTTAAGATCATAAGCTTGTGAGGTTTTCCTATACAGTAACACAGAGACATCCTCTTTAGAGCAAAGGCTGCTGAAAGGGGTTTGAGTATTTTAGGATTGTACAAAAACAAGGTTGGAAGAAGCCTGCTATTTTCAATGTATCAAAGGCATTACTTTCTTTTGGTATTTAGATCAAATAGTAAATTAGCAAATAATGTGTTGCTTAAAAAAATATTGCTCTTGCCCTAAAAAAATTAATTTTGAAACTGTGCTTTTTGAGAAGCAAAACTGACCTGCTAAACTGGCCCTACAAAGAAAGAAGGATACTGAAGTGGAATATACTCTAATTTTCTGTAATTACATTATGGATCTGCTATGTATTGTGCTCTCCCTTTGTAAATTTGCCCTGATTCATTTTCAGGGAAGCAGGAGTCAAACAACAGCAGCAGTTACAGAAGCTTTGAACCATTTAACTTCCGCTCCCCCCCACCCTCCCCAAAATATGAAAAGGCAAGTGAATAAATTTAGGCAATAAGTTTATTTAATTTATTTCTTCAGTAAATTTAGACAAGGGAATAATTTTAGGCAAAGGAATGGTAAGGAAGGGGTAAGGAGCCTAGATCCTCCCAGTAGCAACATCCCTCCCTCTGCCACACACCTGGCTCCCGACTTCAGCCAACACAGATGCCGAAGCAGCCCCCAGACCTTACACCACCCCGCTGCTGCAGCACAGCTCTTCGCAACAGACATAGGAGGTGTTTAACAGCCTACGTGGGAGACCGAAGTCCCATTTCCAAACCCAGCATCCTGCACCTACCGAGGGTGGGCAATCCTTGGTGATGCACAGGTACAAAGTTCTAGCAACACCTGGCAAGCTTATTTCATTGAAATAAACCCTAGAGTTGAGGTACCTATTGCCTCTCCAGAATATGGCATCTCTGTATTCCAGGCAAAGTAAGAAGGGTCAGTCACAAAGAGAAGAGGGAAAGTATTGATCATTTTCTGTTTAGTTTCTGATGTGTGGCTAAGCTCTCTGAGAAGAACTGTCCACTGCTTGCAAGAAAGAAAAGCTCTCTAGTCAGGTAGTGATCCGAGAATGAAACAGCTCTTTTTCTCAAGTTGCATAGAGAGCCAGTCAATGAAAAATGCACTTTTATTGTGTTATCTCACCCTGGTCTTTCTTGCTGGTATTCATTGCCTACCGTGTTAACCTGAAATGCCTTTCTGAGTCATGATTCTGCCTTACCTTGTTCCTTGAGTATGAGGTCTCAAGTCCCTCCTTAGACCTGACAAAAGTAATGATCTTTTTTTGTCCAAGAAATATATTTGCTTCCTTTATTTTGATAACATCCTCTTTTCAAACTAAAAAGCCAACGTGTATAACAGTTTCCTTAGAGAGGGAAAATTTTCTGTATTTTCTGGACAGACACTCAACATTGATTATTTTGGAGAGGCTTAACTGAAAGAAGACAAGTGAGAGGCAAACAAGGACTTCACTGATTAATAATGGGGGAAAAAAGTTAATACAGGCTTAAGACTTGGAGAAAAACTGAACAATATACAGTTCTCTCTGTTTTCACAAGGCTTCTCTGACATAAAACCCCTGAAGTTATAGTAGAAGAGTCTATACATTCTACTAGTCAGGTGTCTAGAGACCTGATTTTGCATTAACATGGGGTCTAGTCTTAAGGAAGTCACATATGGCTACATTTGTAAAGAACTTTAAGTAGTACTTTAGCGAATATGGAGCACATAAGCCAAGTGCTGCATCCTTTCTACTGAAATAATGCTTAGTCTTGTAGGTCCCTGAAAGGAGGGCGTTGGGTTTTTCCCTGGAATCATACAGCTCTGCCTCTGCCAGCTGCAAAGGAACTGAGTGCCTTGGCCTGAGTGACTTCATCCTAACGAGCTGGAGGCCTGTTCCCTGTGTTATTTCCATCAAGTGTCAATGTAATCTGAAATGTGTCAGCCTTGCTGTGGAAAAGGTCCTGTGCCTGTCCTCCCAGAGTTCAACCAAGAGGCTACAGAATCTTATTCTTTCCTCCCTGATTTTTCCTTACAAATATGATTTTTGTGTTCTTGAATGCACACCACGCCAGTCCCACAAGCAGGATGGAACTTGCTGTCCCAGTGCACTTGCTTTCTGCAGCTCCGTGGGTAAGGATCGGACTTTTTTGGAAGAGAGAGCAGTTTGAATATCTGCAGGGTGAGATGAGCACTGTAATCAGGTCTCTCACTGTCTGGGCAAGTACTAAAGGAGGCCATTGGCATCTCCATGTTGTCTTCTCTGCATGGTGGTCAGCACAGGGTATTCGGAAGACACTTAACAGGACAGATAGCCTACCTGATTAAACTCAGCCTTGTACCTGAATCATGGTACAACTTACAGCCCTAAGCACAGAGTAAAGATCCTCACAGAGTATGGTCATCTCTCTGCAAAGATGAGCTATCAACATCAGAGTACCAGACAGTCAGCTTAAAAGTACCAGAATGCAAAGTAGGCAGAATGAGGCGGGATTAACCCTTCTTTAATAGACATTGTGTGACTATCATCCCTCAGAGTCATATAGGAATGTGCACATGTCCACAAGATCTGAAGTGTGAATGCAACTTGGACTATGTACTTTTTATGGGTGTGTTGTCTTAGTGAGACCTCATCAAGCTCTGTCACTGGCAGTCTTTCATCTCCAGGTCAAAGTAGCTGGCAAGAAGCCCTATTTTCTTCTACAAATGTCAAAGGATTGCATCTGTTGATGGTGGAAGATGATAATATTGCTTTTATAATTTCTATCCTTGTTTCCTTTGCCAGTTACAAAATTCTGCATTACTCTGACAAGGTTAATTAATAATTCTTAACTTTTCCAGACGTCACTCAGTCTTCTGGTAATGTGACGTTTTCTTTATTATTTCTAAGAACAGTAAAAGAACAAACTAGACAAATCTGCATTTGTGGCTGCAAAAATTGTACTGAGGAGAGCAGAATATCCTGACGATATATTTAAGTATTTGCAGCATGTAAGTTCAAAGGGAAATTATATACCTGGCCATAACCTCTTACAGACTCAGTCAAGGCTTAGAAAAGTGGTGGTTATATAACATCTTAGTTAGACCTTTGTTCATTTAGCTCTGTAGAGCAATCAGCAAGACATATTTGCCTTTAAAAGGTCAGTTTATCTTTATTGTGCTGTGAATCACAGCTGCCTCTGAACCAATATAAAGTTTTCTGAGGTGTTCTCAATGTAAGACCTTTTTCATAAATCCAAGTCACTCTCTAGAGGTTCTGCAACCTTTGCTAATTGAGACACAGGTTTAAAACTTTTTGGAACCAGTGACAGATAATGTACATAAGGAATAAGAATGTTTCAACTATAGTAACAAGAGAACATTCACATATACACTGTTCTTTCAAACTACTCCATTAAGTCTTTAATCCACTTTGAAAATAAATTAGGTACTCTAGGCTCTTATGAAACATAGAGTCATTCCTTCACAATAGGAAAAATTACTAATTTCTCAAAGACTAAAAATGTTTATTTATACATGCATAACAAGCAAACTTTTTTTATAAAACAATTTTATAGATAACCACTTTTTCTGAGTACAAGAACATGAAATCTAGGGTACCAATAAATGGTAAAACACCCACAGCAGCAGAGCAAGAAGTGCCTTCAACTAAGGGGAGAGAAAATACACAGTGTAAAGGGACAATTTATAGTTATGATATCTATAGTCTCTCTGAAATGACACAGCATAAAATCCATTTCAAAGATTCAGTCAGTTAAGGACCCAATTCTTTTGCACCTTTCACCGCTCTATAAAAGGAAATGTCAAGTAGAAATGGTGATCACAACTAAGATTTATAATGTGCCTTCAGCTACATATGCAATAGAACATCCTGACTGACTTGCAAATCATTATTATACACTATTGTACCTGTGCATTTTTAACTTGAAGATTTCAAAACTCTCTCCAGATACCGATAAGTACCTGCACAAGAGGGACAACTCACACGCAAACATGGTTCCCTGCCAGGTTCTCACAGGATGTAGCCCTGGAGGGCACCAGAGTGGGGTGAGACTGAAAGATTTGTATCTGAATACCAGAGGCTGGAGGAGTTACAGGGCTTTGCAGTAGGGATTCCTTATCTCTAAGTGGAGCTGGAGGGAAGGAGATGCACGCAAGCCCAGCAGTGCATTGATTTTCCTTGGGCTGCCTTTTCCCAGGCCAAGTTCAACTGCTCATGCAGGGCTAGTCTACGATGGAATTGGCTGGGGATTTTCTGCCAAAATGATTTTTCAATGAAAAATAGTAGAAACAGAAAAATGAAGCTTTCTGCAAAACATTTTGATGTCTCTTGCAAACTCGCACTAGTCATTTAGAAATTTAAAATGTTCAATCATAAGAAATCCCATCCATAACTGGAATGTTGTGTTTTCTGACCTGGATGTTTCATTTTGGATCACTTCCATAAAATATGACAATGTATTTCACTATCAGTGCACTTTGTGGCAATCATGATAAGAGCCTCTATTTTCTGCTGTGGCTAATCAAGCTCTGCATTTCCTCACAGGGCTAATTTCACTATAGGTGATTACAAGAGCTGGTGGCCAGCAAGGGTACCAGGCCGGTAATGAAGACTTGAGGCATGAGAACCACAGGCAGCAGAGGAGACAAACATCATCTAATCACATGGATTAGAATTATCTGCTTTGAGTTAGTTCATATAACCTAAAAGATGCATACTGATTTCTGGAGTATTTAAATGTTTTCAAATTTTCATCTGTATTGGAAAGAAAATTTCAGAATTTCCAACACAAGTGTTTCAAATTTCCCTCAGCATATTGACTATGAACTATTTATGGACTCACAGAAATCGAGTCATTGTTTAGAAGAGACAACGTTTCCCTGCCCCAGGAAGGGGCTCATTGCTCATTGACTGATAACAGCTGAAGAACTTTAACTGCTTTCCAGGCGAGAGTGTGAAACAAAATGGATACAATTTTCAGAGCTGACCTTTCCCCCACATATTTTCTTCCCAGATTAGCTGCAAAACTGAAAAAGCCCTGTTTTCCGAGTAAGCTTCTCATGCAACAGAGATCTATATGTATGTACCTTAGCTACTTTAAATCCAAACCACAAACTTTGACTGAATTTTCAACAGTATACAAGTGTAACTGTCACCTATTATAATAAAATTTGTATTAAGATCATATTCTGCCTATCTTATAACTACTAAAATGGTAGCCACTGTTTAATTAAGAAAAAGAGAAAGCTAGTACTGTAATTTACAGTTTATCATATATGACCTCTTCATCAACGTTCAGAACACTTTGCCAAAAAGGAAAAAAACCCACTAATGCCTTGAAGTTCATAACATCTTTGTAACATAGGTAAATACCGGCTTCTTTAGTTCAAGCTCTAAGTACATGCTTGGAATTTCACCAGAACTAATTACAGTTTATACATTTTTCTAACATATCTGGAAGTGGAGTTAATTAAGGCCGTATTTCAGAGTACACATTACATCAATACCTGCAATAAAAGTTAAGTGAATTCTAATTGTGCCAATTTGTCCTTTAAAATGTAGAGTTCCCAAAGGTTCATGAGCTCACTGTTTACTTTTCCTTGATACATCGTCTTTACAATCTAAAAAAGCAGCAGAAATTAGAAATTGCAGAAATTGTATAGAAACATCTGTGTTCAGTGAGGTCTAAGATACAAATTTCTCTATAGCTCTGGGTGTTTTGGTATAGTTTCCATTAATTATTAATTTTTTTCCTTCAGACTTTGTTTTCTTGCTGTCTTCAATAAAAAGTGTACAAGTATCATTTTTGTTTCTCACAGGTGACATGCCCACCAAATCTTGTTTGATATTTTTCACTCAATAGTATATTTCTGCTTTTGCTGTTAATAACAACCTTTACCTCTGAGTGGCTTCTGTTCTTTGTAATTTCTTCTTTTGTTTTTATTACTATATCACAAGCAAAGACATGTCCACAGGTTGCAGTTCCCATTTGCCAAATCATTAATAGATATTATTTTTTTACATTCCCATTTTATATGGTTTTAAATTCCCCTAGAAATGGAGTTGTATCCAGTCCAAATCCAGTCATGGATCAGGATCCTAGCATGAAAAGCAGTCTTCGAGCTATAGCAAGCTTGCCCCCATCACCATGGGGCATGTTATAGAATCCCATTCACAAACCAACAGAGACATTAGAAGCAGGTACTAGGAGTGTTGTAGTATTTGGGCTGTTGTGTTTCCTTTGCTTGTTCTCCTGAGATGTGTGTTCACATATTAATCTGAAGATACAGAAGGCTAAGATAAAGACATCTTAGAAATGAGTTGTTAGCTGGGGCCAGAATTTCTATTATATTTGGTATCGGTTTGCGTATTAAAAATGTCTGCCTGAAATCCACTATGCAGAAGACTAGATGCAATCATCCTAGAAAGCCAGGCATAAGACTGAACCGAAGTTTTATATTATGTAGACACTTCTAAGAATGAAGACAAAGCATTTTAGAACACTTTTTGGTGCTTGAGCCTGACTTAAACTATCCCAGCAGAGACAGTCTGTATAAATGAAAAGGCAGAAAGCAACAGAAGTGGCTGTAAATATGTTCCAAGAGGAAAACTGGACACTTCTGGGCACAGCGTTCACTGGGAAGCACATGTGGATTTCTAAGTATGGAAAGTGCCCACTGGGGTTTGATCCTACCGCGTTCAAGAAAACAACTTTTTGTGTGCATGTTTTCTAAATGAACAGAAGTACACCAAAGAAATACCAGGGTCCTACCATCAACAGCTTCTCCTAGTGGAAATAAGACAGCAAGGCTCTCAAAATCCTGGACTGCATCAAAAGAAGTGTAGCCAGCAGGTCGAGGGAGGTGATTCTGCCCCTCTACTCTGCTCTGGTGAGACCCCCCCTGGAGCACTGCGTCCAGCTCTGGAGCCCTCAGCAGAAGAAAGACACGGACCTGTTGGAGCGGGTCCAGAGGAGGGCCACAAAAATGATCAGGGGGATGGAACACCTCTCCTATGAGGAAAGGCTAAGAGAGTTGGGGTTGTTCAGCCTGGAGAAGAGAAGGCTGCGGGGAGACCTTATTGCAGCCGTACTTAAAGGGGCTTATAAAAAAGATGGCGGCAAACTTTTGAGCAAGGCCTGTTGCGACAGGACAAGGGGGAATGGCTTTAAACTAAAGCGGGGGAGATATAGACTAGATATGAGGAAGAAATTTTTTACGCTGAGGGTGGTGAAGCACTGGCACAGGTTGCCCAGAGAGGTGGTGGATGCCCCATCCCTGGAAACATTCAAGGTCAGGTTGGAGGGGGCTCTGAGCAACCTGATCTAGTTGAAGATGTCCCTGCCCACGGCAGGGGGGTTGGACTAGATGACCTTTAAAGGTCACTTCCAACCCAAACTATTCTATGATTCTATGAAATTGCCTAACTACCCAGAACAAAATGAATGACATGTTAATCAATTCCTTCTTTTCCTTCGGAAGAGCTGTCTCTGCAGGAGTGGGTAGCAGAGTTCTTTCCAGGCAGTGCTAGACTTAAGACATCTCCATGTTAAGTGCATGCTGTTGTGTCTGCTGTTGAGCCTAAGCTACCTTCATGTTCTGTGGGTAATTTGATGGCTTTGAAGAAAGCAATTGATTACCAAGTTATGATCCTTCTAAAGTGCTTTAGGAGAAATACCTTTCTTTAAAGATGAGCTGAGCAAGGACCCTAGAGGCATTTTCTGCAGGCATTATCAAACTAAGTCCAAAGTGATAGAAATGTCATCTAAGTATGATATGATTAAAATAGCTCACTAAGCCCAAGCAATGCCATAAAAGAATAAACAAAGAAGACACAACAATATTAAGCATTAATATTTCCCAACAAGGAGGTCCAATTTGTAGCACAGCACTAATGAACTGGCTTGGTTGCCTCTGATTTATTTTTCTACACTAAAGCAATTGTTCTGGATCACAGATAGTAGAAGGTTGATGAACCACAATACACCTACACAAGTACAGCATTTAAATATCAAAGTTTAAAAGAGAGAAAGAAACTCTCTTCTAGAAATAAAAGCAGCTGGGATGATGTCTGGGAGAAAAGTGCTTTTCCATGGCAACCTTGAAAGGCTGCCACGTTCACAGAATGTCAATTCCCACTATGCTAGTATTAATCAAATACAAACTCCGATGAGTAGGAGATTGTATGGTGAGGTAAACACCACTGATTTCATTCAAAAAATAATAAAGATTCCCCTTAAATATTCTGCTTACCCATGAGCCTGCAGACCTGCAAGTGATTATGAAAGGTTGACACTTCCAACACGACAACATTTAGTGATTTCAAGCAAACTTGATTTAGGTCCAGGAAAAACATTAAATTGCCTCGAGCCCAAAGCTGGACATTAAAGAAAACTTGTCCCCTGCAAGCTTGGACCTTTACTCTTGTAAGTAATGTCCGATCAGGTACAGAAATGGTAATTTTTTTAACATTTCTCATACCACTTGCAAAGAGCCAGTTCCCTCCAATCCATTTTCAAGGCTGTGCAGCTAAATATTTAACAGACAGGGAGATTTTTACAGGGATGTACATGAATCGTGTGCTCAGCCCTTGCTGACAGAAAGAAAAGGCAGTTTGAAAGTCAATAGGGACTGAGAGGTGGTCCCCAGCTGAGGGAGCTACACCCGCTCATCCCCTGCCTCTTCACTTGGGCAGGTCATTCCTTTCTCCTTCAAAATGACAGCTGGTTTCCCAAAATCTAATGCTCTCTTCCCTGACAGATATTTACATTGAATGTGCCTCCATATGAATCATAGAATCATAGAACAGCCCAGGTTGGAAGGGTCCAACCTTTTGTGGGAAAGGGAGCCTAGATGAGATTATCTAGCACCCTGTCTAAACACAGCTTGAAAACCTCCAGTGATGGGGACGCCACCACGTCCCTGGGGAGGTTCTTCCAGTGATTGATTGTTCTCACTGTAAAAAAATTCTTTCATATAACAAGATGAAACCTCTCCCAGTGCAAGTTGTACCCATTGTCCCTTGTCTTCTCCATGTGGATCCCTGTGAAGAGAGAGCCTCCATCCTCTTTGTAGCCACCCTTTAAGTACTGGAATACTGTGATGAGGTTCCCCCTGAGCCTTCTCTTCTCCAGGGAGAAAAGACCTAACTCCTTCAGTCTTTCCTCATAGGGCAGGTTCTCTTCGTGGCCCTCCTTTGGACTCTCTCCAGTTTGTCCGAATCTTTTTTGAACTGTGGGGACCAGAACTGGACACAGTACTCCAGGTGCAAAGTTGTGCTCTTCCACCCTACACAGTCCTCCGTTAAAAGCTGGAGGGTTTCCCAGCAGAAGCACACTTTGGAGATAACCACAGAGCTAAATGTTACCTCAGGTTCTCCATCACTGCAATAGTTGCACTGAAGTCCAACTTCCTGAGCTGTTTTATTCTAATCAAAAGGAGAAGGAACTCTTTTTATAATAAAAAGTTCAACTCATGTAATTATTCAAGACCAAGGAGTGTAAATAAGAGCAGCAGCACCTGGTGCCTGGGGGGCAGAGTGGGGAAGGAGAGGACAAGGGAGATGACAAGGCCAATGAGAACAGAATCAGATCACTTGAATGGGCAACATTTTTATATCAGAAGCAGCCTGTGCACAGATGAGAGGAGAAAGCCTTCTCTGCTCTTCTCCAAGCAGAAGGACAGACACAATACCTTGGTTCCCACTGCCTCCTCCCATCAAAGCTAAAACCACATTGTGAAATGATTTGGGGCACAACTTATGGATTTCATCACTCTGAACAGTTACAAACTACAGAAGTGGCCAGGTCTATCTTTCAGCTTCATCTGTGTAATTCCATCAGCTATGAAGATTCAGGTACTTGGTGGAGCTTCAAACAAAAACAACCCAGCACTGGGTCCAGTCTGCCTAAACACCACCACAGTGTCCTTTCAATAAAGCATTTCAGATAGAGACAGCTGTTATTTTCTTACGCCCTGAGCCACCAAATGAAGTGATACTGGTTTTAGGAGCTCACCATATCTAGCCTCCCTAATATAAGACACAGGTGATCATTCCGTTTTTTCCCATATCCCATTTCCCTTTTCTGAGGGAACACTTGTTTAAGGTAATTTTTTAATGAAAGCGCAGGTGAAGAGTAGCAACTCCATTCACTGGAACGTCCATTCTCAATAGTGTATTTACAACATATTTTAAATGATTGTAAGAATTTATGGCAGCGGGTTTTGCCCTCTAGTGGAAGATGAAGCAAAATACAACATACAGTTAGAAATGTAACATATATATAGATTGACCATGTGGACACTGACCATGTGTTTACTGGATGGCTGGAGAGACAGCAAGCAAGTCACAGTGCATATTATCCCTTATCCCAAGGGATGAGGAGTGGAGAGGGGGAACTCCAGGGAATTTACAGAGATGATGGTCCAGGTTAGGTAGAGAATGGAAAGAAATTCCCATGATGTCAGGATGTTGTTTATGGAACAGGTCTAACAGTTTGAAATTTCAACACCTGATACTGTGTCTACTGTACTGTGTTTTCTGTTACTTCAATTATTTATGACAATAAATTAAATAATTTCTTTTTAAAAACATGAATAGCTCAGACAGTAGTTGGGTGGTGCAGAAGACAGGGTTATTGAAAGAAATAATAGGCAAATATTGTCAAGGTTTTTATCAACATACATTGACTCAAATGTTAAATATTAATCATGTGAATAAGATCGAAATTAATCTTCCTTTGGTTATCAAAGAATGTTAATAATACAGACTGAAACAGAAACAGTAAAAAAATTATTCTACATAATGAATTTTTACTTCTTGTGTAAATAAACCTCTGTTTGTATTCAACTAGCCCAGTATTGACATCTGATTATTCTGTTTCCCAAAGTATTGAGCCACACCTACCTAGAGAGTGACATCAGTTCAGAACTACAATATGTTTTATTAAAGGTATTTACTAGCACTACCAGTAATGCTTAAAACTCTTAGCTACCTTTGACAATTGAGTTGTCCATTTTATATCAGTTAACCTTATCTTCATTGGCTGAGACTTTAAAATTATTGCAAATAATTAAATAATTAAAATTATTTTAAACACTAGGAAACAATCAATGGTAAATTGAGTTATACTGAAAATTCTCCAGTCTCAAAAAAAATTTCATCTCAAAATATTTGTCATTCTCACCAATCCTACTCCAGAAGATCTAATTGTTGAATTTTTTTGTACCTATCATGGTTAACATCATAGATTCCCATGGATTTTCACTAAATCTTATGGGATGAAAGAGAGAACTTGCTACATTAACTAAATTAAGGGATGCATTTGGAGAAACACAAGCATTATCGTTGCATGTGGTCTTGACCAAAGTCAGGAGCCTATTTCACTTACACAATGAGCGGGATGGCAGTAGGAAGTCAACCAGAAGCCCAAATGTGTGAACTTTTTTGCTTAAATTGTCGCAGCAGGTCAGTACTAGGGTCTCATCTAAAACACAGCCCTCCCAATTAGCTTGTTGATGTCATAACCATTCAAAATGCTGCTGCAGAAGTATTTGAAGTAAAATTAAATGTTCCTCTGAGGATTTCTTTGATAGAATACAGCCCTCTTCAGTGAATTCTGGGCTATGTATAATGCTGCTCAACCCTGGAAAGTTGCAGACTTAAATGAAGAGTCAGAGTTCAATATGGAAAAAAGAATACATAAAATATACATAATATATAAAAAATTAAAATATAAAATATAAAATATAAAATAAAAGCTATTTACAGATGAGTGAAGCTTACAAGAAAACCATGTGAAATACCTTTGCTAACAGCAGACGGTAAAAAATGTCCCAAGTGAGAGCAAATTTATGTTATATAGGGAAATGGAAGAAATCAAAGAGGTGATGTAGCTTTCGTATTTACATCGCACAGGAAGAACCTGTTAACATCAGAGAGGTGTGGCTGTATCAGTTTGCAAAGCTCACGAAGGTTGCTTGGAATGACAAAAGTTCCTTGAGATAAAAAATTGTGGATGAAGAGGCCTCGTAACCATCACCATATGGGTGGAATGCAAATACAGAGGCTAGGCTGTCCTATGACCTCTGCATTCAAGAGAAGAGTTTTGGGTGCACAGTGCTATGGGAAATCAGAGCAGCAGCAAAATTTCCTTATTTCAGCAATTATTCAGCAAGAATATCCCTGTTCGAGAAAACAGCTAATGATATACCATAAAATTACTCTATCTTAATTATCTTCAGACAACTTTTCCCTGCCTTATTTGCCTTCCTATACAAATTTCTGAGTTTCTAGCAGTGTTTTCATTAGCAACAGCAAATACCCATTTTCGTTATAAAAACTGGCTTCAGCAGTCACATGAACTGTTTGTTTGTTCATGTGAATGCCTTGCAATGAACCAGGAAACTTGTCAAAAAATACTTGATCATAAAATCATTGTTGCCTAAATAAACATAAGAGCCCAGTTTACTAAAAATTGAAACAGAACAAAACCCAGTCTAGCAGATACGAAAAGGTGCTTTTGTTCAGGATGCCTCAAAGACAGAATGGAAGGTTGGTTTTAGTTTTAGTTTGAGTTTGAGTTTTAGTTTTAGTCCATCCTAATAAGTGGGCAAAATGGTAAATTCTATAAATCCCACAGGATGGATAGGCCAACTTCAGGCACTATTGACATCGCCTATTAACCTAAACTATGTTTCTAGTCAATGGGGAAAGGCGTTTCCAGGCATTTCTTCAGAGTCTGACGGCTGACCAACATACATTTTCTGCAGAGGTGATACTTCTCTCCAAAGCAGTCTCGGCTCCTAGTGTGCCTAAAACTAGTAATGCGTGTTTCATCCTGGTGCTTCCCCTGATGAGGAAAACATGACATAGCCTAAAGAAACAGCACCTAATGCCTGTGTTTTAACCTCTTGCGTCCCAAATAAAACACACTGTACATCTTGGAGTGGGATTATCTCTCCTGGCATCAAGGTTTGAACATTTGCAGCCAGATTCTGTGTTAGAAAAAGAAGACATGGGAGGAATGCATCTGAGGGGTCCAAACAGCATCTTCTATGGACTTCCACAACTGATGCTTTTCTAACACCAGACAGGGGTTCTCTTGAGGTATTATAAATACCTCATGCCAGCTGTTCTTCGAAAAGACTTCAGTTAAGACATAGGGCCCAGTTTTCACCTTACAAAACTCATTAGCCAGCCCTGTCACCCACACACCTTGGACTACAGAGATTTTGTCCAACTTCTTCGCTGCTGTTTCAAGGAAGACACAAATGTCAGCAAGGGTGCAATTCCCTTTGCATTGGCAAGAGACAACTGCTTGTCAGGATGACAGGTAAAGCCACTGGAAAAGCCTGTATTTCTCTCAGGTTAGCCTCCCTTCCTTCAGTCCCCAAGAAAAAGTAGCCCATTACCTTAGTATGGGTAAATGTTAAAAGTAAACTGAGCATGAGGGATGAACTAGATTATTCCTCCTTTAGAGAACAAATAGCTTGAATGAAGAGTGGTGGGAGCCCTGTCCTAGATGGTCTGGAGGAAACAAGCCCTGATACGAGCTATGCCAAGGGAAGGAAAAGCAGTAATATCTCCAGGGACGCTCGAGACACAGGCTTATCTGAGATGCATCTCCCAGAGCACCTTCCAGCACTGAATCCACTGACTCAGCTGAATTCTGCCTAGAATTAAAAGGGTAAAAGCCTGACAAAGCTCTTGAATCACACCACACTTGACGCTCACCTTATTGTACAAAGAGTTGTGACTGTAAGGGCTATAAGGATTCTCATGAACGTCACACGTGATGGAAGACAAGTGGCTGAAAGGTCCAGGTTTTAGACAATCAGCGAGGGAGACGGACGGAGGGCGCAAAGGGGACTTAGTTGGAGGGATCAGTTTAGTTGGATACAGAGGGTGTAGGAGAGCAGTCTCCTATGAAAAAAAGAAAAGTAAACAGCAACAGATTAATGGATGCAAAAAAGAAGCTTTGGACTGAAAGCAAAGTGCTTGTCTTGCACCTTTTTTACATTTCATAGGGCTTGATGATTAACTAGGAAAGATACTCTACCTTCATGCCAATACAATTACTCTACACTAAGTCCTTTCATCGGCATGAAAGCACACACACAAAAACCTGCTGTAGATGTCACATTAAACCAGTTACACTTTGACTGTGGTCAGTGCATCTCCCTCCTGCAGCTGAACCAATGCTCAAGTGACAGAAAAGGAAAGCCCAGAAGGATCTTGTGCTAGGATAAAATGGCCACGTTTTGGGACATTTTCTGAGAAGGTGGATTGGAAGCAAAACCAATCTGAAAACAGTGTCTGAGAGGTATGAAGAAAGTCTGCCTTATCTATGTACTAGCAGGAGCACTTCAGGCTTTTTAACAAGACTCTAACAAGCCTTTTCAGCCATTTAAGAGTTAAACCAGTGAAGGTGCACGTACAATATATTTCACTACTGCAAGCTGTCAGCAGTTTATAGCGTTTCTGGTTAAAGAAATCCAATATGTATGTGGGTTTTTGCACCTAAAGGATAAAATCATTTTAAAAAATTGATTTTTAAAAGATTTGGGATAGAGTCAAGGATGCATACCCAGCTCTTGGCACAAATCTTGTGCTTAGGTTTTGTCAAGGCCGTTGTTGACACAATACATCCCGAATTCTCACCTGCTTGGCTGGCTGAGCCTAGACCAGAAACTCCCCTGCGCGCTGTGCCTTTGAGCTCAAGACCCAGAAAATTTGTGACAAGAGCTGTGATTAGTTCCAGCAGAAGCTAATGTATCACCTGCTAAAAGAGTGAGTGTGAGCAAACGAGTGGATCAGAGCCCGGCAGTGGCGAGAGCGGCTGGAAGGGGACCAGGCAGCAGTCGCTTCACACCGACCTTGCCCCCTGCCGCTCCTCCTCAGAGGCACCAGCCCTACTTCTATTAATGATAAACCTTGGCAAAGTGGCCTCACAGCTTCATGCCAAGCGTAACTAATATCTCTTTAGTTCATCCTTATCTTGCTCTTCCATTGCCCAAAGTGGTTTATTTTTTTGGATGACAAAGGAGCCTTTGTACATTCTTGTTAATAAATATTTGCAAGCGCATGAATTCTCTAACATTCATTATGAGTTGTTTTCATATTACTATGTAATGAAATGCCCTATTTTTTCCCCAAAAAAAGATTCTGTTTCCCCAGTTTGAAATGAAAATTTTCATGAAGCCGTCACGTCAGCGCTGCTCACAAGTTACATATACTTCCAGTATGTTTTATGATGCTTTTTTGAACAAATTGGAGCATGCTTGCAAAATTCCTGAAACATTACTGAAACGTACTAAGCAAGAGGAAGAAAATTCTTTCCCATGATGGGGAAATTACCATCTCCAGTAAGGGCATCTAAAAACGTGGGAAGCTTAGTACTGTCAGATTGGAACCTCAGAAATACTATACTCTGTCTGTAACAAGTGTTTGATGGGGGAATATCCACTGAATAACCAGTGCTACAAGTTGTATATATCCTCAGGAACAAAAAAAAAAAAGAAGGCAGCATAAGCTAATATGAGAAAAAAACAAAATAAAATGGAATTTTTCCCTGGTTTATAAATTTTATTGGCACACCAGTGTCAATCTATATACAGAGTACCCAGAACACAGATAAAAAGAGCTATCTGTGAGGTGAGCTACATCCTTTCCAGACAATCTTTACTAATTTAGAAATCTCTTTTTGTCTCCATCCATTACTCTGTATTATCTGCATGAGAACAGCTGCCTGTTAAAGCAAAAATTACTATTTTTTTACAAGGGAAATGGCCTTTTCCACATGGGGACATTTCTTAATGAAGTGAAAAGCAAACAATCTACTCTGTTGTGCAACAAAACGTGTGTTCAACACAGGGACGTGAAGCTGAAGGTCAGTAGTTATGGCTGGCTGCATCATTATGTCTCAAACTGAATGTCACACACATAGTCACCAGTGCTCAGTGTCACACTGGGAGGTTTGGCAGGGAGGGGAGGTACTGAGGACATCTAAGAAAAATCAAAAGAGAGAAGTTAATAAAGCTGATGCCATCTGGAACCTCACCTAGTCTGTACCACCCTTGAAGATGCAGCCTGAAAGGGTCTGTCCTTTCAAGATGGGCTGGGTGAAGGAGGGGCAGCAACGTCACCTAGAGAGGGTGTTGTTGGCAATGGTGTTAGAAAGAAAGGAAAAGAAAACGCAGAGAGAGGGAGAGAACAGAAATGTAAGAGCTAAACTTCCCAGCAGGACTGGGAAAATCTCCAAAGAAAAGCAGGGAAAATCAGTAACAGTATGAGCAGTTTTGCCTTCAGCCGCAGTAGATGCCTGCTAAGTTTTTATTCGAGGATAAGTGGAGTAGCACCGGGTATTCCACAGAAAGCAGAAGGCCTAGCTGCTAGTCTCCTAGTTTTAATCCACAGCTCTCATATCCCATGAGAGCAGTCCTGATTTCAGGGTAATATTGGTGGGAACACCTCCCACTCTTTAGAAGCTAGCCTCTGTGCAGCCAAAAATGGTAACTACTGAGAGCAGGTGAAGAGGGAGAATGAGTGTCCTTATAGGCTAACAACCCCGTGGTTAGAGACCACCACTGCAAGTTTCAAACTGTTGTCTGGGCAAGGATCCCAGTTTCACAGGCCGTGCTGCAGCCCTCTTACAGGCACTAAAACCCCTCAGGAGAGTTTCAGAGATGCTGTAAGATTGTGAACATGTGGGCACCCGAGTCTCCTCCACACACAAGGGACTTATATCAGCACCATAAACCTACTCTGAGAGGCAAGAGCTGAAATTGTAAGCATGTGCTGTGACATAAGCATGTGCTCTAGTGTTTTCCCTAGATCTGGCTATTATGATGCTATTAATTATTATATCAGACCACCTCTAGAATCATATAACCATTTCTCAAACAAACAAAACCAGTTCCTGTTAAGTCAATGAATCCATCTGATTACAGGCCTAAGTAGTTCCATTTTCAGAACAAAGACGCCTTAATAGAGGACTCCCCAAAATAACAAGTATTTTACAGCAACCTGAAGTATTTCTTAGATTAGGATAAAAATGCTAATTTATCAGTACTTAAAAGCATATGTAATTTTTCTTTTAAATAAAGGAAGCAAAACCGAACATATTCATTGTGAAATTAACTTTTCCACCTATCAAAGTCAGTGCACTATTTGTTTAGTTCATTTTAATTCACAGCTTTTATATAAAATAATTTTGGCTTTTGTTATAACAACGACATTTATTCACGGACTTATGATGTCCTGAGTACTTCAGTAATATGTACCATAAGTAATTTATAAGGTGTAAGTTGATTTGTTTTCACAATTAGCTTCAAATGTCAGAAAGCTTCTGAGTATGGCGATAACCCCAGGTTTGCATTTGCCTGAAGATACAAAGTTTGGTGATTGCATCATTCCTTCATCAGAAAAACTATAGCCAGCAGAATCAGTGCCCAGCCCCGATGAAAGGGAGGTATGAGCTGCCCCTGCCTTTGCAGAGAGGTCCTGCTGAGGTGGCCTAGACCAGAAGTTCTCTAGCAGCAGCTCCCGGTCAGTTCTCCTCCTCTTTCATCCCAGCCAAATGGCAGCACAGTGCCTGGGCATCAGAAGGTTTTCAGTAATTTAAAGCATGAAAAACTCACTATGAACTCACATGTAGTCTCTGAAGTCAAATATTCACTGTCAACCTCAGAAGTTCAGAGACAAATTGTAAATAATCATTTGTATTCATTTTTTCTTATATTTTACAGAAACTCTACATTCTATAGAAACCTGAGAAACCTTCTGATGCCAGCCATACGTGTTGCTGGAACCCACTGATGTTACAAATAAATCTTTCTCTCTTTGTAATGCTGCAGTACTCGAGAAATGGCAGGAATGTCCTGTCCTACAGGAAGTCAGAGCTATGGGGAGGAATGGAAAGAACTAAAATGAAAATCTTAAAAAAATTCAGTTATGAAAGGAAGAAGAGAGGACTGCCATTGCTAAAGTCACTGTCTAATGTGACTAGAGAGGCATAGAAGTAAGAGAAATTCAATTAGTAAGGTATTTTATTCACATCATGTCTGGCAAGAGGACTACTGGCTTCCTTTTACTACCCTCCAGATGGAAGATTCAGAACGTACTGGATAGGTTAATAATAAGCTCCTACAGGGACATTCAGATTATGTATTGCAGTTAAGGTTTAATTCACAATAATGCACACAAACACAAATGCACAAGAAAAGGCTGACAGAATCATTTATCTGGGGCTTCTCTGAGATAATGCCTCATACAGGTCAGCAAAGTTCAAGATGTGTTTTTGCAAAGTGATCCTATGGCTTTATGCAGAGGTCTGTGGGAGAAGACAGCACTTTTGCTGCCCCATGCGCTGCCTGTTAATGCCCCTCATGTGCAGTAGAAAAGCAGTTCCCTCAAGCCGTGGAGTGACCCAAATACGGACTGGGGGGAGCTACACACTGGGGAGTGACACAGAAACTCACTGGGGCTCTTCCGCAGTCTCCCTTGGAGAGGGAAGAGCGAACCTTGCCCAGTCCTTGCTGTCCTCATTTCTCTTTAGAGAGGATTCGGGTCTGGACCCCAAATGGAGGAAGCACTTTCTAGTAGATCTGATCCAGACACCTGCTTGATAGGCGAGCACAGGATTTCCACTTTCTTTTGTATAGTGTTTCCTATGGACATCATTAAAAGACCCCCTCCTCAACATACGGGTTTTTAGATCACCACAAAAAATGTCCCTGTAGAAAGCCCAGCTGCCCATCTCCAGCCTGGAGACTCTCCTCCAGGAGCCACGTGCCCCTCGGGGAATCATCTAACTTTGCAAAGAACAAGACACCAGGACAAAATAAGGATCTAAGATTATTCCATCATCTTTAAAGAAACTAGCTGAGGCTACAAAATCCTTCAAAGGGTTACTCACCTGCTCAACATCTTGATCACTGATTTCTTCAAGGTACTTTTTAAAAGGATTGGGTTGATAGGGCTCCTCCTTTTGCTGTGCACTCTTTCCTTTCACCAGCACGGGACGAATGACACCAGGTTTTGTCTTGACCCATAGCACACCCAGGAGAAAAGAGATGGAAGAAAAATAAAATAAAATACTTTATGATTTACAGAATATTTGTTAGACAAGTCAATCCCAATGAGGCTGTAGTGACTAGATTTTTTTAAAATTTTATTAATAAGATATTTCACCACCAAAATTATTCAGGTGTCATGCTCCCTGGCCTACTTTTAACACAGATTGCAGACAAAAATGGCAAGAGCTGTTTTTATGCACAGAACCTCATCACTGACATCTATTTGTTACTGACACAAAAATAGATGCTGGGCTGTCAAACTATTGTTTATGGGTTTTGCTGGATGTTTTTGCTAGCTGTTCAGCTGCATCTTGATAAGTTCATCAAGTCACACTTTATGCACAGACATACGTCTTCTTTCATGCTGCAAATTCTGTTCTGGGCTCCTCAAAACAGTAACTGTGAAAAAAGGAAGGGCAACATGTGATTCTGTTAACTTACACCCAGACAGCAACATATTAGGGGAAAGTCTTTCTGGGGAATAATACCAGTGATTGCATGCTGGATTTTGACAGTGTCTTTAAGAATTCACTGGGAAAAGTACAATTTTAGAGAATTTAGTCAGCACGGATGTGTGATACCCCTCATTTCAGACGAATCGGATTATATAATCGAGAAAAAAAATTCTCATTTAGCTACCATCCAACCAAAAATTGGCTATTAACTTGTAAATTTAGTACATCTGTGATTTTCAGAATTCTCACAGTAAAATCTGAGATGATGGATTGTGGCATAAACTCTAAACAGAGGCTAGGGGATAATTTTAAAATAGACAACTTGTTCAGTAAGCAAAGGAAGAAAAAAGTGTACATTCTCACTGGAATTTAGTAAGTACTGAAGTCCAGGGGGGGGAGTGTCTGTGATTGAATTTAAACTTTTCAATAACTCAATTACGTTCTTCTCTGTTACAGCTACCCCACAGAAAATGTGCGGTCTTTGTCACAACTGATACAGATAACAACAGGACTGCTGCTGAGCTCCTTCTGTGGTTGCAGCCCAGAGGGGCAGCTTGCCCAGCTGGGACTGAGAAATAGGTACTCCCACAGCTCCCCATCCTCAGCAGGGCACAAAAATGCAGAGAAGAAACTTGATTCACCACTAGATTTATTTTTAAGGTTTAGACTACGTACATTTAATAACACCATCTGCCTATTTACAAGAGCAATACACCTAAGCAGTCTGTCTGGAAAAAAAGAGAAGCTTACTATGAAAGTAAGCTTAAAATGATGCAGCTGAGATTGCTGGATGTATCATGTAAACTGAGTTATGGATCACCTTAAAACTAAATCTGCAGGCATCCAGCAAGGACAGGGCAAGAGGGCTGCCCATCGGAGGGGGACACTGCAGGAGCCAGGAAATGTCCCCACATCTTGTGCTTCTGCCTCTGCCCTGGGAAAGGACAGAGCAGTGCCCAGGGGCTGAGTGGAAGGCGGCAGAGGCGGGAGGAGCAAAACACGCCTGGGAAAAGCAAGGCCCAGGCAGCAAAATATCTTCGCTTAGCTTTGTGTTTTATCCCCTCCCTCCTTTCCACAAGTTGGGGCTCTTTCATCTGCCTCATCAAATAAGAAGAAACATATTCAACTGAAAGCAAAAAATAAGCCATGAGGTGATATTAACTTTTTTAAAAGAGTAGACTGCCAAGTTGCATTAAAAAATTAAACTTTTTCATTAAGAAGGTCAACTTAGTGAAAGATACGGTGCTTATTTAATGAACTTACAGTCCATAGTTCATTACTATTTCTTTGTAAGATTCACCATAGAATAATTATTTTCCTCTCCAAGATTTCTAAGAAGAGTTTGTAAAAGTGAAAGGCTCCTGGCTTTCAACACAAACATAAATATAAAAATAAAAAGAAAGCTACATTGTTATTCAAGTCATCTTGCGCAGAAAAAGGGCCTATGGCCTTCTAGCACTCCTCCACACTATGTAACCATGCAATTAAAAGCCCATTGAGGTACCTGAAATCAAGGATAAGCTACTCTCCTTATGTAGGAAACCTCTTCCAAAAGCACACTGTAGAATCATAGAATCATAGAATCATAGAATCATTGAGGTTGGAAAAGACCTCTAAGATCATCGAGTCCAACCGTCAA
>NW_008796216.1:961808-965533 GCF_000699145.1 Aptenodytes forsteri
GGCCTCCGACCACCACATCTCCCACCAGTCCTTCTCTGTTTGTAAGCAGCAGGTCGAGCGAGGCACCTCCCCTGGTAGGCTCAGTTACCAGCTGTGTCAGGAAGTTGTCTTCCACACACTCCAGGAACCTCCTAGACTGCTTCCTCTCTGCCGTGTTGTATTTCCAGCAGATGTCCGGGAAGTTGAAGTCCCCCACGAGAAATGCTTTTAAGCAAGTATTTTCTAAACAACATCACACACTCAAGTGCTGACTGAATCATATGTTTATGTCTGACTCTGCTAACAAAATGGCAGATATCAGCCAGCAACCAGAATTTGAAATACTTTATTAGCTCCCTGACAAGCTATATAAAATCTTTCATCCAAAACTAAAAACTTGAACTCTTTCTTTGATAGCAGGTGGCACAACTGACACTGCTGAGAAACAAGCTAAGACTTACTTTTGCCAAGGAAAGTGTTGGTCTTCCTACAACAGCACTGAAAAATGGTAAAGGCTGTTATGGTTGCAATGGGCTGCCGTCATATGGCTACAGCTCTATCAGCAAATTACACAGGGCCAAGACACAAGCTCCAGAGCTGACCCATAATCAGTTGTACTGATTTGGTGCCAGGGTGCTCCCTGGCATGGTTTTGGCCCAGGTCAGCAAGGACACAGTCAGAAATAGGATACGGTGGGCCAGGGCGTCTCTTGATAGGCAGTATGGACATGGCCACCCTTCTTCAGGGACAGAAGGTATTTTGGCTGTATGAAAAGGAGCCGCCCCAAAAGTCAGAAGACTGAACTTCTCGTAGACAAGTGTATGGGCATGTTCCCTTTTCATTTTTTCCTCTGTTATTATGACACTGGTTCTCCCTGAGATCTTGCTGAAACTGGTGAGTAAGGTCCCAGTTGCAACCCCGTTCCTCTCAGCAGAGGCCTAAAATCTTCTGAGTCCCATGTTTCTCCTATCCGAGTCACTGTCACTTCCCCTTATCCAGAGTATTCAGAGATCCCCAAAGTATGTAGGGCCAGAGCCTTCTTTGATAGCTAGCAATGACTGCACTCCCTCCTTGCAGTGCTTTGTGTCACTACACAGACATTAAGTCATTCTGGATACCTGAACAGCTTTCCTGTAAACAAGAAAGTTGCCTCTTAATGTTTAACAAGGAATTGGCTTTTTAATATGTTTCGATGCAGTTTGTTTTGAAGCAGCCTGCATCTGTGACAACCAGACAAATGATTAACAAAAATATGACACGATCAGAGAAAATATATAACAAAACAGGAGAGCTAGGATTGGGATAAAAGAGTTAGCTACCCTCTTTCTTTCCTTTCTGCTCCGAGTCCATCAGACCTCACTTGACAAATAGCAAGCACCAAGTCCATCTGTTTGCCTGCAAAGCCTTTATATCCAACTTTACTGTACAAATAGTGTCTTGCAGTCTTTGAAGCCTTCTGCTTCAAATGGGATAACCAAAGAATTCCCTCATGGAGAGGAACCATTCCCAGTCCTGCCCACAAACTCATTAGTTTTGGGGAAAGGCACCCTGAAGCAGACAGGGCAAATATGCAATGCAGCACACTCCAGACAATGGAGTCATCTTCTGTCAGCACTGAGAAGCCAGAGTCACCTGAGGAGGCTCTAAACTGTTCAAAGCACCTGCTTTCAGATAGTGTGGAACTGGCTCCCTTGTCATGAAGGAGCATTGCAGTTTCTACTGTCAACAAAAAGATGTTTCTTGCCCTAACAATACAAACATAGACACTTTGCCTAGTTGAACTGTGAATCACCTTAAAATATTCCCCTTCTATTTCTTTTCTGCCACAAGTTAGTCTTCACAAATAGAAATACGTTATTGAACAGATTCATTTATTTTTATTTTCCCTTGTAGAGGCCTTACACTTGCAAAAATGCAATAAAACATTCGAGGCAGTGAATCAGTCTACAATGAAGTTCTCCCTTAGTACATTTGAAGGTGTGAAGGCATATAACTGTGGTTAAAAGGATTTTCTCTTCCTCTGGCTAAGTAGTAAATTATCCACATCACTTTGAAAAGCCTAGGAAGGAAGGACAATTTTCTTCACCTCCATGCTGAAGCAGCAGCAGGTCTTGCACCAGAGCACAGAGAACAAGGACAGTCATCTGTTTGAAATTCAGGTTGTCTTTATTTTTGTTCACACTGAAATATTTGCATTTCAAGAAGCAGCTGAATTTTCAACAAGATGTCTGATACTATACTGCATCATGCTTCCCACTGACTTTCTGCTAAACTAAACCAAAGCTAAAATCAGTACAAGGATGAGTCTTTTTCTCAACAGCTGGAGAAAAGGGACAGACCCACAGTAAGAGTAGTGTGAAGGAGGGACTCACCGCTGCTGTTGTTCTGGGGAAAGAGGACCAGAAAAGGGAACAGGTTTGCCCAGGCGCTGCTCGCTGCCCAGACTGGTGGCAAGGAGGGGGCTAAGGGCAAGCCCTTAGCACTGACGCTGCTCTCTGCTTCCCTCTCTGCTTCCTTCCCTTTCTTTAGGAAGCTCTTTTAGCACATTTCAGTTCACTTCACCCCCATTTTCTTTTGGTATATCAGGAATCTCTTTCATTTCCTACTTTGCTGTGTGATGGCTCTGTGTGGACCACTCTTCAGTATAACTGACACATTTCACTTCAGCAGTGCCTGCATTTTGGTGCTTGACAAAGTATAGATGTAGACCCATGGCAAACACTGCCTTCCAGAAGTCATTCATCAGTGCTCAAAGGCCGTCAAATCATTTTAGGTGGATAGATGCACCCATGACCCCTGATTTTATGCTGGACCTGACAACTATGCTAAGCTTGATGTCATTCTGACCTGAAGTGGATCTTAAAAGTTGCTGAATTTAGTACTACATGCCATAATTCTTGAGGTGTCATGTTCTCAACCAGGGTTTAATTCATTTCATGGAGCTTTGGGCTCAATAGCTTTAAATGTAGCAAATACCGGAATCTCAGTAATATATGTGCTTCAAAATGAATTAATTAGAGAAAAAATACTTCAAGCTGCCAAGTCACATCTGAAATACCCCAGAGCAAAATAAGCCATAAAAATATGTATAGATATTAACTGAAACACTCCAGCTTTAACTCCTGGACCAGACCATGAGGATTGTTATCTAGTTTTCTCTGATGTTTTTCTTCCTTTCAAATGTTTGACCTCATCCTCTGTCCAGCCACAAGTCCCTACAACTCCTATCCACAATCCTTTTCAGGCAAGAAACTGCACTGTGTTCTTTCTGTTACTATCATTTAAATGTGCTCATAAAATACAGAAATGCCATTCTGTATTTGGTCTAAATATATATGACTCCTTTTCTACTATTTTTTATATAAATATATTTTTATAAATCCTTCCATTGCACACTCAGAAACCATGGGTGACTGATTGTCCTGGTTTTGGCTGGGATAGAGTTAATTTTCTTCCTAGTAGCTGGCACAGTGCTGTGGTTTGGATTTAGGATGAGAATAATGTTGATAACACACCAATGTTTTAGTTGTTGTGAAGTAGTGCTTACAGTAGTCAAGGACTTTTCAGTTTCTCATGCCCTGCCAGCGAGAAGCTGGGAGGGGGCACAGCCAGGACAGCTGACCCAAACTGGCCAAAGGGATATTGGATGAGAATTGTTGATAACACACCAATGTTTTAGTTGTTGTGAAGTAGTGCTTACAGTAGTCAAGGACTCTTCAGCTTCCCATGCTCTACCGACTGAGAAG
>NW_008796216.1:965704-975175 GCF_000699145.1 Aptenodytes forsteri
GGGTAAACCACAACACTGACGCAGCATTAAAATATCTGAACCAAAAAGACCTAGAACAATCGTACCAAAGTATGCAAGACTGGCCCCATGTGAATTTTGCCTTATTTTCATAATATATGAAGAAAAAAGTTATTGTTAATGATAATGGCAATATTGTGTGTCGTGTTGGTGTGCTGGGTATGGCTTTGCACTTTGTTATCATGAGTCATTCATAGCAATCTTTTAAAAGAGTAGAAAATCTGTTGATGAGAGTCACAGTGGTATGCCCAATGCACTGCCTGTCCGCTGGATAAAAGTCACATAGTTGAGAGGTATAGGTACAACATTTCTGGTCACCATAAATAATCGGTCCCTGGTAGAGCTAGTCAGAGACTCCACAAGAGGAGAAGTAATTGGCTGAATCATAAATGCTGCAAAATTTGTAAGTAAAAATGTTGCTACTGAAGAATCATCATTCATGAATAGAGATCACAATGTGTTCAGAGACAGCATTGCTGTCTGCACAAAAAACACGTGCAAGAATTCCACTCCAGTGATTGCGATTTAAAACAGGTGAAATAAAATATATAGTTAAATAATTAGAATAGCTATTAAAAAAAAAAAAAGAAAAAGAAAAAAAAATCAAAGGAGCTGCCAAAAGGATGAAATGGTTATAAGTGACTAGAATACCGCTTAAGACAGTAACATTTCAGAGAAGGTGTGCATCAGCTTATAAGAGCTTAAGAGATCAGTAAATTCTGGGATGTTCAAAGAGCAGTGCAAAAAAGGGAAAAAAGGAATAAGGAGGAAAAGGCTCCGAAGACAGAAAGCTGTGTTCAAATACAATTTAGAGGAAAAAAAAAGAAAAAAAAAATCTAGCCCGTAATATAAAAATGTCATATATTAGGCCAAGAAAGACTTTGAGGAAAAAAACTTGCTAAATTTCCTTACAACTAAAAGTCTATGGGGCCAGCAGATACAATCAAGATATAAAAATGATGCACAAAGAAGAGGAGATGGTTCTATGCAAACATTGGCTTACTGCTCAATACAAATAAGATGAACTAAATAAATTACCAGGAATTGTTAAGAAAGGAATAGAAATAACAGTAAAGAACCTTATCACATCATCATGTAAATAGGAAGCATTGTGTTCAGAGGTAGACAAGAGCAGTTATGGTTTTAGTCTCCTAATCTCAAAAACAAAAACCTGAAAAAGATATAGAAAAGGGCAACAAGGATCATCAAAGATATGGGACAGTATCCATACTTCTCAAAGAGTGACTAAGCATGAAAAAGAGGTGACTGATAGGGTATTACGGTTAATACCTAGAAAATCATTAATATTATTTAGAAAGTGAAGAAAGAATAATTATTTGCTCTTTCAGTACAAGAACTGGGGTCAAGTAGTAGGTTTAAAACAAAGAAATAAAGTACTATTTCATACAATGCATAATTAAAAAGTAAACCCTATTGCTACAGAATGTTGTAGAGACCAAAGTATAGCAAGATTCAAAAAGTAACTGGAAGAAATCATGAAAGAAGAAGTGGTCAAAGATTACTAAAGAGAAGAAATTGATTTAAGAAGTCCCTAAAATTCCATTAGCTGAAATACAATGGGGAAAATTTCCATCCACATCTCAATTTTTCCCTAAGCATTCATTAGTGGTCACTGGCACTTGGACAGGTTCCATGACCTCTCTTCTGACTTTTCTTCAGAAAGTTTGGCTCCAACAGGACAAAATTGTGATCAGAGCTAAAAGGAACATTTGATGCATAATCTCCCTTTCTTTATTTGATTTTACCCTTGCTTTTCACTAGTTAAGCCAGCTTTGATTTAAACCAGTGTGCAAGAAGAAAATAGATGCCAGAACATTGTTGCATATAAACAAAATTGTAGAAGTGGAATATTAAAAGAGTCCAGGAACCAGCTGTAGGCTTTATAGTTGTCATACAACTCAAGATTCAGCAAGACTCTCTAGTTTGTCATTTGGTCCATGGGTTTACAAGTAGTGTCAGGATTTACAGTTACTTAAAACAGATGTGTATTCAGTACAGAAGAAAGCAATGCAGCTTTGTAGGAAGATATTGAGTGCAGCTTCTTTCAAAGGACTAAGAAAGTAAATAATAATTACTTTAGATTTTGTGCTTGTGCAAATTTTGAAAAACAGCATATCACAGCTGTGCAATACCTACCAGCTGACTCTCTGTTACCATAGGTACCGATTTGTAAAGGTTGGCCTGCAAAAAAGGTAAATATATACAGTATTACATACAATATCAGAAGAAAAATCCATGGACAGCAGTATGCTTAGGTACAGATGCTTTTACCACTGATGCAATCACATGCAGTTGGTAAAAGAAGTTAAAATATTGTCGTTTCCAGATAATTTCTAGGCATAATTAAGTATGAATGCCTGTTGTTAAAATTTTAGGGATACATTTTTCCAAGTGCAACAAAATTTCACTTTTTCATCTCGATCTAATCTTGAAACGTAAATCCTGACATTTCTGAGCCTGCCATTGTCTGTTAATTTGCAGCACCAATGTTATTAACACTATCAATTGTATTGTGAGCTCAGTCCAACCTTCTCATCCTTCTTTACATTATGAAAACCAGCACAATCCTGCTCAAGCATTACTTTTTTTTTTTTCTGAGTATACATTGAACAACAGAAGCCCCATTTTCCAGATCAAGGGTAAAAGAGATGAATGCAAAGTATTTGTGTGTATATGTGAAATAGCCATATGCCACATGCTTATTTGCCCACGCAGTAGTGAGATTCAGAATTTCTGGTGCATTGATCCCTCCAATCAACTCCTTCAAGCTCTGTAGCAGTTCAACTGGATAACACAGTGTTTCTGTACAGATAACATGCCCTTCCTTGATGTAGCTATGATTTGGAGGCCTTGAGACTCTAAAATGTGGGTATTCTTCAATACAGTGGTAAGAAAAGTACTAGATAAAATGGTTAGATGTTATAGCTGTAGTAGAAGACAAGTCAGTGCCATTACAGCCTGCACCCTCTGCAGAAGGACCACTACAGTTGGATTTTTATCAACTATATGTTCCTCTCACCGTTTCAAGCAGAAAAGCAATTCCAGCACATTTGAAGAGGGAAGAACACGCTCTTCCTTTGTTCCCCTGTGACAAAGACCTTGCGGAGATTTGGCCACACAACTCTGGATGTGGTCTCCCAAGTGCTAAATAGAGATGTTTAATCGCTCCCTGGACCTATTGGTGGTCCTGCATTGGTGGTGAGAACAGCATCACCACGAGTCATGGTGGAGGACTGTGCTCCTCACTAAGAGCACTCACATCTCTAAACACAGCCACTGGTGGAGGAAACCTTCCCACCCACACAGGCACAGCGGTGATTTAGCACTAAATCTACAAGAAGTCTATCTTCTGCCCTTGACAGAGTAAACTAGAGTTTTTACTAGTAGATACTTACATACCAGGGACTCTCTTTCATACCATTGACCAAGTGTGATGACCAATCTCACTGTGAGCTTAAAGACATCAAAGCACTTCAGAATGATCTACAGATACGAGCGGGCTGGAATTAAATTCTCTCATTCAGTGGTGCAAATTAAGAATAAATCTCATTTCAAAGGGGTTACCTGAAATGTATATAAGCACGGCAGACCACAGTTAAAGAAAAGCACTACTTATTTCTGCAAGTCTGTCTGCAGTTTTAGCTGCTTCATATTCTCTCATTTTTTCACTTGTCTGCCATGTCTATAACACTTAAAAGAGATTTTTTTTAGAATAGAACTGTCAAGAAGAGCAAAAATGTCAATAATATGCAAAGTAATTATTCCAATTGATCATGAGAAATTATTTTTAAAATAGTTGTAAGTGGGCTAAATGACAAAGTTATAAATTTGCTAGAACTTGAAATTAAAGTTAAGAAAGCTTTCGTTCGTGCCAGTAATTATATGGAAACACAATGACTAAGTATATATATTAGGGCACTCAATAGCCATAAAAGCAATTTATTTAGAGAATGATTATGTTATTATACTATTATTACAAATCAGCAGTATCATCCCTAAAGCCAACAGAGATGCACTATTATAAAATAGTGAATGGGATAAAATTAAAGACCATACAGTTTAAAAAGTTATTAAATGACAACTGTAGTACATAGTTGTCAGCTGGTACAAACTGCTATAATTTCACTGACGTCAGACATTTTTCCATACTTTTTGTACACTCCCTTGCTATTTGCGCAATCATTTACATCCTTAAAAGGTTCTGAAGTGCATGAGAAGACAAAAAGTAATTGAGGCCAAGGCAAATCTATGCCATTTTAATTGTTAAATGGCAGACTATTTCAACATATTTGTATAGTCTACTACTTCATATAAACTGTTGAAGTAATTAATAATATTATCATGTGTGCATACATATACATTTATATGTGTGTGTGTTTATAAATAATACTTTAGCATGATGACAGATTTTCCTATCCCTGACTCATAAACATATTAAAGCTTTTCTCTTAACTAAAAATACCCTGAAAGCAACATTTTGACAAGCGCCTCAATATCGGACATCATGAATACAAAAAGATTAAGAAAATTATATTGCTAAATTACCATTTTAATTCTTTCTAGTAAAATTAATTCAGTTGCATAAACTAAATGCCTTCTTCTAAAAGAAAAAAAGATTTCTTAAAAAAGGATGGCTGAAAACCATTACTCTAGGACAGCTCACATGAGACACCACAGACCTCCTGGGGGAAGTCACAATTTGATATTATGATAACAAGTTTCCGTACAATACTCAGTTCCTGATTTCTACCTGAGACACTGTTAGATGGGCTCAAAGTAGGCACCTTGTTTAAAAAACAAACATCTTGTACCTACTATGAAGAAATGTTGGCCCCTGGACTATATCTCCTCTAGTGAACAAAAGTCAGCACACAGGCTCAGGAACAGGTCCTTTCCGGTTAATGGTTAGCACCCTCCCTTGCATGCTTTGGTCCACACCAACTACCACTCTTCCAGACAGTTCTCCATTGTGATCTGCGTGGTAGCATGGAGCATGCTGCACTCGATGAGCCAAAGGGATGAGGCCACCATCGGTCTTGTGCTGGGCTGGGGGGCTCACTTTGAGGGGAGGGAAGTGGAAGGGAAAGGAGAAGACAACTCTGTGGAAAAACACCTCAGTGTGCCCCCGCCCTAAGGGCCAGAGGACAAGCCACCTCCCGGTTTATTAGCTGGGACAGAAATAGCCTTTGTATGTCCTACCAAGGAAGAGAGGGGGAAAGAGCTGTGATGTATGGGGGCTGTTAGGGACACCTGGCTCGTCCCTCAGGATACTCTACTGCAGAGTGCAGCAATGGCAGAGTCCAGGAGAGCCTGGACCCACCAAGTTCAGCCACCACAGCACAGCCTGCAGACCACAGTCTGTTTTCTGACACACAAAAAAATCAACATGCTTGTACAATTTATAGGAAAGGTTAGCCTACCAATAATCCTCTGCATTATTCCCAAACGTATTTTTAAATATTGGTTTGTTTCATTTATCCAGAAAGTTCCAAGGGAGACTGTGAGAGAAGAGTTTCTAAGGGTGATTTTCTATGCCAGCAAAGAAAACCTAACTGTATCCCTAGGCATATAAGTTGGATGCCTGAATTTATGGTATATGTCAGCCACAGTTTTGGGAGCTGGAGATCTGCACTGGAGTGGTATTAAATCTACTCTGTTCTCACAGACTACCTCTGAAACACACTCTTTTATTTCATTAAAAAGCTCTCTTCCAGTATCTTTTCTAATTAGTATGAGCCAGCACAATCTGTCAAGTAAAAATCACAGTATGCAATAAAATATGCATACCGCCACATTCAAGAAGCAAAATTGAATTGATCAGTCAAGCAGTGTGCTGGCATAAAACTGGAAGGCCTCTATTGCTTTGCCAGCACTGCTTTGATTTGAGATTCAATAGAAATGCTGAATGATGAATAGTAAGCAGAGATTTCTCACCACATGACTAGATGAGTTGTAAGTAAAATATGGAATCTGCAGTAACTGTGTGTGCTAGTGAGAATTAAAATGTTAATTGGGTTTAATGTTTCAATAATTGAACAGATGACTCAATATAGAGATTTTCTTTATATGTTGGAATGTGTGTATATGTGACAAAACAGCTTCTATTCATCTAAGGATAAACTGTGGATTTTCAGCCAGCTCTATACCTTGGAAAGAAAAGTTTGGGTCAACCCCAAATTCTGATGGATAGGCAAGAACTAAAGGACTTCTACCAAAGCAAGTCTACAGTGCAGGCTGAGTCAAAACAAATGCACCCTTCAGCACCCATAACAGTCTGTTTGCCAAATAACCGAGCTCTTGCCCCACGCTTGAAGCAAACAACAACAAAGAAGTATGTGAAGAAATTAATTTTAACATCATATTCACACAGGTAAAATTATCAATAAACTGAAGAGATTCTGACCATGATGGATTTACAGCAGTGGGAAGACATCTCAAGTCTCAATTGCCAGTACTCTAACATACGTGTTTCTCTGTACTAGTCAACACCTCATGTCATGAGTAGGCGACATGCCTGTGCAGACTCTGTAGCAAGAGCAGACAATTTAGACATTTCTGCATGTAAAATGTAGAGTAATTATAAAAGTACTTACATATCTGGTTTCACGCCCAGCTGCTCTCTGCAGTGCTGTTGATACCTTGTACAAAATAGATATATTAAAAGCAAAGAGTTACTCTGAGGAGCAACTCAGATTTTCATCATTGTGACAAGTTATTAATTGCTCAAATTCAAGAAAACTTCAGTATTCCAGAAAGATTCATGCGACACATGAGAATAAGGTATATTAAAGTTTTGCTTGATATGTTTATTGTAGAAAATACTATTTCATTTTTACTGCTCAAAAACATTGATCCCACTCAATTGAGGATGGCATTTAAATTATGTCTGACAACTCTCAACAAAATGCTTATTAGTAGATAGTCATAGGTGTGGTTGCCCCATGAAATTTAAGTTACATTTGCTCACAAAATAACCTGAAACGGCACCTTTCCATGTTCTCATTTGCAAGAACTTGCTTTCATCTGTCTAATCCATGCTATTTCTAAGGCATTTAGTTACCACATACACTTTTTTTTCCTTCCTGTCTATGACTCTCTTTTACCCTCAGTTTAAGCATTTTGCTCTCTCATTCTGAGGTCCTCACAACCTTTAGCTTGGTCCTTATGCTGTATCCTGTTAAACTCACTTTTTGCCCCCTTTATTTGGTTTCATGACTGCTGACAGATGCCTTCCATTTGGTCAAGGCTCAATTCTCAGTTGCCCAAGGGAGTAGGTTTTGGATGCTGTAGCTCAGCTTAGTAGCAGCATTTTAACCACTTCAGATTCAGCGCAGGCATTGGAAAAACATTCTCTCAATAACAGTCTCTGCCTGCTTCTTCGGTTACTATCATGTTTCCATCTTTCAGTTGCCTGAAGCCCACTGTCACCACTGCATGCTGGTTGACAGAAGTAATTTCAAAAGTGAAAATTGGTCCTGGTTTTGGCTGGGATAGAGTTAATTTTCTTCCTAGTAGCTGGCACAGTGCTGTGGTTTGGATTTAGGATGAGAATAATGTTGATAACACACTGATGTTTTAGTTGTTGCTAAGTAGTGCTTACAGTAGTCAAGGACTTTTCAGCTTCTCATGCCCTGCCAGCGAGAAGCTGGGAGGGGGCACAGCCAGGACAGCTGACCCAAACTGGCCAAAGGGATATTCCATACCAGATGACGTCATGCTCAGTATATAAATTGGGGGGGAGCTGGTCATGGGGGTGTGACCACTGCTCAGGGACTGGCTGGGCATCAGTCAGTGGGTGGTGAGTGATTGCATTGTGCATCACTTATTTTGTATATTCTTTTATCATTATTATTATTATTATTATTCCCTTCCTTTTCCTTTTCTGTCCTATTAAACTGGGGAGTGAGCGAACGGCTGTGTGGTGTTTAGCTGCCTGCTGGGTTAAAACACAACAGAAATATATATTGAATATAGCCACTCAGGAATGCTGGTTCTGTGCCCTATTTTTGCATGGTGGACTGGACATTGTGCAGGATATTTTAAATGCATTAACTTTTGGATGTGTTCCTCTGCCAAAAATCCCTTTGCTCCCGTTTCCAGTTGGATTTCTGCCATTTTCACTTTCCTAGAGCTACCACAACCAACTTAAATTTACCTGGGGCAAACTGAGTACAGGACCCTCTTCCCTTGGTTAGTCATCCTTCTGAGCCCAGAAGGCACATCAATATAACTTAGTGAAACCAGAAGTTTAACACCAGTATAGAAAGTTATCCCTGCCTCTCACTACCTGTTTCCGAGTTGTCCAGGGTAAATGGATGTAGCAGACATCCCCCTCCTGTGAGGGCCCAGAGTTAAAAGGAAATCAGCACTTAAGAGCAAGTCTATTTATTCATTTAATTATCCTATTATTTGAAAACCAATAATGAACATGAAAAAAAATGTTCTGAAAGATGTTTCCAGTCGTTGAAGCTAGAAACATTGGCTCCTCTGTAGTAAGGGCACATAGATGGGATGAAATCTGGGAGGTGGCCTGCAATATGGAAGGCAAGGTATGAAGGATTTCTTCCTTGTGGATCCTAGCCTCTGAAGCCTTAATAAATAGTTTCTCTTTCATAATATAGCTCATTCTGACTTCAGGAAAGCATCCTGCAACAAAGACTGCGCTGACTCCAGGGCTACAGTTCTGCCCTTCCATGTCTTTTAAACCACCAGACACTTCTACTGATGTTGCATCTCTCAGCTGCAGCTTTCTGTTGCCATAGGCTCTATTGTGATTTTGCTTGCCTTGATATCTACCTGGAAAGAGCCCTGGGTGTGTGGGTGGGCTTATTCACCTACCTTGCCAACATCTGACTCCGTGCTCATCTGCAGAAAACTTGGAGAAGACTCGCATCGGCGCTGGAAAATTATTTTCAACAGAGAACAGACTTATTAATGACAAGAGACAAAAGGAAAGGAAGAAAAAAGTCAATCCCACATACTGATGGGTTACCATAGTCAACGGGTCCTGCAGGACTTGATCAATGACAGCACACAGCTCTTCTGTTTGTTGTCTGAGCTGGGCAGGGGAGCACGTCTGAAAAAGGAGGATGGATCACTCAGTTAACCTTTGCTTTTTGTTTTCAAACAGAGATTTGAAAGATGTATAACAGCACTACCTCTGAATGGGTGTCCAAAGCAGGGCCTTCAGTCACACTAGCAGTCTTGGCTGGCTCTTCTAATGCCTGCAATTCAAAAGATTTTGGTGTGATATGTGTTACTGAGTTCAAAATTTTAAAAACCAAGCAAACATATACTTTTTGCAATACTGTGTTTCCAAAGGTGGCACTTTCTGTTTCACCATGGAAATATGGAAAAAGAAGAAATTACAGGCCTAGTAAGGTTCTTCAGTTTACCAACTTCTGATTCTGAATTGGGGGGGGGGTTGGCGGA
>NW_008796216.1:975194-993952 GCF_000699145.1 Aptenodytes forsteri
GCTTGCACAGAGAGGGAGAGAGTATTCAAGCTAGGTGAATTCTCTCTACTTTTAGAGATCAGAAACTACCAGTTTAAACTGTCTTCTCCTTCAACAGTGCGCCCCTCCTTCACAGTAAATGTAATGCGGTGAATGTGTGCCATGTGCCACAGAGGGGTCAGGGGGCTGCCTGCCACGCACCATCGGAGGAAAACCACCAGCTGTAAGCAGGTGGACAAGGCAGGGGTCCAAGCATGCAGGAGGCCCTTTCTTTTCCTCCAGTAGACATTTTCTTTTAAAAGTGCCTTCTGTTTAAAGAGGATGGTGATTCCACATTGCAACAAAACCAGTGCTTGAGGTTTTTGGATTTTAGCCTGAAATCAGAAATGTATAAAGCGAAATACGTGCAGGTATGCAATCTCCAAAACAAAACACAAGCTTCTTGTGCTTGGATATACCTCCCGCTTTCCTACGCCCGTACTTGGAGCAGGTTTGAGAAAGTGGGAATCAGTTTGCTGATCCCTCCGCTTTATCAGGAAACTCACAAAACATCCTCAAAAGCCAAACTCCGGTGCTCAGTTCCCTTTTCATCTTTGTCCAGAGTCTGCGAGGCACACTGTCACTGCCATCACCCATTTTTGCTTTGAAGCAATTTTCAAACAGACTCTGTGCCAAGACTAAAAATTACTCTGGAAGCCTGCTGATGTGTGAAGCTGGACTACAGACCCACAGAGTTTGTGGATTTGTTGTTTAATACATTATGTTTTTTCTGAAGTCTCATTTTGCTACTTATTTGAAAAAAATAAATGATAATAAGAGAAAAAAAGAACATTCCTGTAAAGCACTTTTTCATGCATGTGGGATTCTGTGGGAACGGACTGATCCCACTGAGGTGGGTATGAGGGCTGCCAGTCACAGAAGACCTACATGGAGCTGGGAGGAAAATGGCAGAATCTTTAAAAAAAAGAAATAAGCGTATACTTAAGTAATTATTTCCGAATTTAATTTTGCTGAGTACAATTTTTTTTCTTTCCTTGTCCAGCTACTGGCAGCATACGTCTATATATGGGTAACTGAAAAGTTAATGGCAATTTACTTTTAATATTCTAATACCATCCACAAATGATCCTGCACAGAAGCACATTTATGGAACACCATGTCTTCTATCAGAGAGTACAGTAAGAAAAAATGAAGAGTAGTTTCTTTCCAAACAGATTTCTTCCCTCCCCTCCAGCTCTAGACAAACCTGTTGGCCTTAGAGTAGTTGTAGTTCAAAAGGAAAAAAGTAAAAGAATGATTATTTTTGACATATAGAAATTAATGTAATCTTAATCCAAGACAGAAGATGAAAAGATAAGTAGTCTTTCTCATCTCTGCTGTCTCATCACTGCTATCCAGGCAAATTCTCAGATCAACAGACAGTCCTGTAGAAGAGGAGGGCTCAGCTAAAGAGAGCTCAGCACTACACTTGAGTACTGTGTCTCCGGTTCAGCTCAGTCGAGATTACATCCTCCTGGTAAACATAAAATGAAGTGATAAAATGAAGTAGAAGAGTCATTCCAGTACTTATTAGGGCCAGGATTGCCAAAGCAGCCTGTTGTAGAGAGATGATGAGTCTGAATGTGAGTTAGGAAAAACAACAAGTTTTAACCAGTCACAGGTTCAGAATGGAGAAATTGCTAAGCTTCTCAAAACCCCCAAGAAACCAGTAGGGTAATGAACATAATAAAGTAATTGTTGAGAAAAAAGACATGTTTCTGTTTCATATTCACTTCACCAGAGCAGTGGGAGAGGGTGAACACAATCAAGGGTAAGAAACAACTGCCCAGAAGATACTGAGGAATCTTTCTAGAGGAACTACAGCCACATCCACAAGCCCCTGTTCAGAACTAAGACTCTGGATAATTTAAGTACCAAACATCTATCAGTTTCAGTAGAAATTGGGTACCCAAATATCTGTGCATTTTGGAGCCTTCATTGACTAAAGAACTCAGGTGAGCACAGCACCAAGGTCTATGCACTCCACAGTTCCCCTGAGATACGACCATCATGCAGGAACCATGCTAGAGAAAGCTGCAGTGTTCTTCTCCCTTTTTGAACCTTCGGGGAAGGAAAATTTTAATATTCAAAGTGATCCATCTAATTTCTTTCACTGTTTTATCTCTTTTTTTTCTTTTTTTTTTTTTTCCATTTGAACAGCCCGAGTCCTCCAAAGAAAGAGAAGAAACAAAGAGAACTAGATTTTAGGCATCCCTATTACCTCTACAAAGAAAAAAAGTTCTGTTTAATCTGTTGTTAGCTTTTAAAAATACAACTCTTTTTTTTTTCCAGCACTGCCTTTTTTTTTTACATTGCCGCATAGAAGAAAATGTAAGATTAAAAAAGTAGGCCTAGCGTTTCTGAACTCATTACTGGAGTTATAATGCAACAATTTTATAATTAATTGAAAGCATTAGTGCTATCTACAGTACTGTTGATTAGTCCTATCAACAGTGTTCAAGCTTCACTTCCTATGCTGATGGTCTAACAATATTAAAAGTGGAACATTCCTATTTAGGCATTCAAACTTTTTTATTATATGTGAAAAACAATAGTGGGACCACAATTTAAAAGTAGAGTGCAATTTAGAGAATGAAAATGTATTTGTGACAGAATTTAAATGTTCAGATGAAATAACCAGTTGTTGAACCACTAATTTTTTCCTTGCAAAGGGCAACTTTGGGGGTGTGATGCATATATGCCATTGACATCAGTGATGACTACAACCGTTCCCTCCTCTTTCCCCCAAGCTATTTGATTGCTAAAGCTGTATCAGAGCTGAAAGGATACTGGTAAATGGTCCGAACAGGATCTCCAATATTTTGTTAGAAGAATTAAAGGTTTGGCAACATACAGGAAATACAGAACATTGTTTCATCCACCAATGAACCACATCAATAGTAGGAGAAAAAAAGAATATTGTAACCTGGATCTGACACAGCTTCCTTCTTACTGTATTGTGAAAACCCTGGGCTGAGCAAAAGCCAAGAAGTTTCCTCTTCTTTTATTCCTCTTGCATATTTTTACCATCAATATCTTTTCCTAAGCCCTCAGCAGATGCAAAAAAATCCCTCTGTATAACAGAACTTCACATACCATGAGTTCCTTTAATTTATTCCTTGAAGATCCTGGGAGATGATACTGAAAAGACCTGACTACTTTTCCTCTTATAAAATAATTAATACTAAAAGCTGCAAGGCCTTTGAAAGAAAGAGGGAGCTCATAGCCTGCTCCTACATTGGTACACTTGGTTATTATTACAGACGAACTTGGTCCTTTATCACCCTATGACTGCACAAATTATTTCCTTTCTTTCTTACCACTAGGTATTTACCTCCAGCCTTGAGAAGCATTTTGACATGAACACATAATCTGGATGCAAGAAATTCACCTAGTAAGTGCACACCAGAAGTACTTGTGGAAAACTAAAATTTTTTTTACCAAAATATTCTCATCGAAGTGTTGTCAGAAATGCTTTCCAGGTCCAGAAAGGTCCTGACGTGCTTGATAATAGCCAACAGTCCAGCAGTTAGGTCTACTATCTGAGAGTGGGAAAAATTGGCTTCCAAGTTCCTGCTGTATGATTTCAAGGAGCGACTTGAATATGCATTTGCCATGATCAGTCCCTATACCAATGGATGTTTGATAATACAATAGGTAAGAGTTCCCTCAAGGCAAGAACTTAAAGCTGGGTCTCCAATGTAACAGATCATTGGCATATTTCCTCAGTTGCATTTCTTTCTTTTCATGAAAAAAAAAAAAAACTCCACCCTCTTTTTCCTTCTGCATGAGAAGGAAAATGCACTTTTTTTTTTTCTTTTTTCTTTTTTTCCTCCACAAGGAGAATATACTGCACTGCTGGCATTCTGCTGTGTAGGTGATGGGATACAATTACCAGGTCTTTGGAGTTTTCCTAGAAGTGTAACATCATGTGGAAAGACTGTTTTAGACTCTCTTGAAGTTAGCCAAATTGCATTGTGACAAGGGAAAACGTGAAGAACAGCCATAAACAGACAAAATCAATAACCTAAAATATTTATTCTTTAAGACAGAATATTTCTTTCTACATTTCTTTAAAATTGAAATTATAGTTCTCTACTTGTAATTGCTTGATAAATACAAGCCAGATAAGTCAACAGTGCTTTCATTTGCACCTCTTCCATCCATAGCCAATTATACCTAGTGCTTTTCAGAAAACTTGGTAAGTATGCAATAAGCCTCGACTGTGAAGCAGGTGTGCTTCATGGCGTACCCCATCATCCTGGTTTCACCACAGTTCAGATGGGGGAAGTCTGACCAGAACATTTGCAGCACTTCTCCCCGCCAAGTCTATATGCCCAGGTTTCCTTCCCATCAAAATGATGCCCGGATAAGGGAAGTTCACCCCAATCAGCATGCAGAGAGGGTGTGTATCTGGACAAACACAGCAAACCCAAATTCCCCTGCATAGACCTTGCTATAGACCAAAGACCACTGAATTGTTAAGAGAAGAATTTTTTGGTTTGCAATTCCAAGGCGTCCAACAGTTTTTGGGTTACATCTCAAATTTGACATAATTCTGAAGATTAAGTAGGATCTGGTTTAAGAGACTGTCTACTTAAAGTTAAGAATTTTTCTGTAGCTCCCTGAAATAAACCCTTCATCACTACCTATTTTGACTGAAAGATATTTTTATTGGTATTTGATAAATACAATTTCTAAATAATAGATGCCTTATTTTTTAAATACTATCTGATTAGGAATGGAATTTTGAATTAGGCTGTGATCACATTTATATAACTGTAGAAGCTATACAAGAGTGAGTGTCAGTAGAGGGGTGACTCACTGACTCAACGTTAATAAGGCCAGAAGGAACCACAGTGATCACCTAGTCTGACCTTTTCTTTAAACCACAAAACTGCCTGGAATTACAGTATGAAGTGCCAGAAAAGTGTCCTGTCCTGATTTTTTAATTTCTTTGATAAAGAGCCCATTTCACTCTCTGGAAATTTTTTCTAACGGTTAATTAATTCTTTCTGTTAAACTTTTGCCATATGCCTACATTAAACTTGTCCAGCTTCCTCTTCTAGCCAGTGAATCCTATCATCTGCTGGGCTGAAGAGTTCATTAACACAGTTTGTGGACCTGCCTCATCACTATGAATCTGTGTGGCTATGATGGCACTGCTGACTGACCAAGGTTACCACCACCTCATTATTATCGTCTCTGCTCTCCTTGCTCAGGCACTGTGGAGCTGTGACCTTGCTGGTGAGGACACTGTCCTGCCAGCCTTGCTGTCACCCTGGCTCCCAGTTCACCTTCCCTGTGGAGCAGCCTGCTCTTGGTGCTCCCTGACAGAGCCTGACTATGCTGAGGATAAGTCCCTTAAAAACAAGTTTTTGCTCTTCTGGCTGTGAAGGAAGTTACAGCCCAATCTTCCAAGAGATATCCTGGATTGGGCTTTTTCTGAGCAGAGCACAGGTGATATGAGGAACATCAGGTTCATACAAAACAAACAGCTGGAAAGCATGCCAGTTATGAGATTTGATGAGATTAAGCCACTTCTGGGGTTGCCAAAGTATACACATATATAGTCAATATACCTTTTCTTCTTTGCTAATGAGCACAGATTTGAACAACTTGCTTTGAGTAAGAGTACTGGAGGATAAGAAGAACATGTACTAGAAAAACCATTAAGATGATGATTGCCTAATGGTTTCATAAGAAGTTGAAAAATGTTGGCTGAAATTAAAGCATCTACACACACGGAAAAGAAAGAATTGACTTGAGAAAGAAAGTTAGACACAAGGAGACAATTTAGAGGCAGACAAAGCACGGTACCTTACATGACATATCAATGGCAGTTTTCTATCATGGTATCTAATTAATACTGCACATGAATTGTCACTAGGATCACCTACATCACAGTTCTGACTAATCTTATTTCTCATGACCACTCAAATTAAGTAATATAATTACTCATACAGTGGAAAAAGTTGACTTCTGAGTATGTGCATTCCCAGTTCAATTGCATAGCAAAACACTTCTTTAGCGTTTGAGGCAGATGATGTATTCCTAACCATGCATTCAGCTCAGTAGTATCTGTGCCTTGCAGATATTACATGCCTTCCTTCCTTGCTAAAAAAAAAAGCTACTTGAAAACTTCTCCACATAACCATTATTTTAATGTTAATAAAACATCCCTTATGTAGTTAAAATCTTATTGTCTTGAATCTCTCTCTTTTTAATCCAGCGCATAAAATGCATTGCATAAAATGGGAGCAACATAATTATTGTCCTTGAGCTACAATATAGCATGAGTTCCTTCCTGATTCCCTCCCCAATATTTTTGAGGAGAACACTTGGATATGAGGGCTTGGTACAATGGGGCCTGTGTGTCCCATGTGACTCCTTCATGCTTCCTTTAAGAGCCATACTCTAAATGCATGTCAGCTAACACTACAGGACTAGCTTAGGAGCACTGTAATTAGCTGCTGGTACAGATCAATAGGAAATTATTATCCATAATTCCCAAGATGAGAGAAAGCATGTAGCCAGGCCATGCTGAAACATACAGTAAATTAGTCAAGAGCCTCTCCTGAAGGCAAATCCTGTGGCAGAAAATTGATTTCTTTTTGGTTTTACATGACTCCACTTTCGCTACTGAAGGATACACCAAGGCTAGCATTTTCAATAAAGTGGTGGATAACCAAAAGTCTATCTAAACACAGATATCTTTTGAATCATTATTTTTTATACAGATACTGGCATTAGATTGTAGAATTCAGCTTTATGTATTGGGGGTAAGTAACACGCAGGTTGTGAGTCAATGCCCCAGAGAGCATCAGCGAGACCATCAAAAGGAATCCCCTTTCTTCTGAAAAAGTGCAATCAGATGGCTGACATTAACCCACTAGTTCACATCAGGAGTGTGCTCTTAGAGTGAATACCCTGCTCAAAGTCACCTACCTGGCTTGGTTTGCAGAGTGGTGCAGTCATAGAGGGCACAAACTGTATGCCTTTCAGATGAAGTCAACTATGAAGTGGCACTTCAGGAGTCCACCAAATGCTTCCAGCCACTAACAGCACTCTGCCCAAGCAAAACCCTTCCAAAATACATTCTGTAGGGGTGCAGGATCCCCTGCATCAGACATTTTCCTCTACAGAGCCACTTCTATTGGACTACATTGCATGTTAAAGCAGACATAACCTCCATTAGTGCATTCAAGATTTAAGTAAGGGAAGGATCAGGTTTTATGCAAATGATTAAAAAAATCATTCAAGATTAAAAGAACATTGGAAAAGAAAGGAATGTCCCTTTTTTGGAAAAAAAAAATCTTATTTATAGAAGTTAACTGATAACTACTAGATCACAATCAGTAATATTTCAAGGACAAAATTATCACCTTCAAAATTTTTACACAGCTAAGTTCACCCTCTCCAGTCTCTTAGGCTCTACAAACTTCTAGCGAAATCAACTGAGCTGTGTATGTGAATACATATTTAAATGTGTAGTTAGGAATGCTTAACCTTACAGAAATTAATCAGAGGCTAAGTTCCTGAACTAGGTCCTGAACAGAAAGATTTTTTGATAAAGTTATAAACTGGGTGTCAGAGTGATTAAGTATATCTTTAAACATATAAGACACTTAGCTCATTGCTCATCATAGACAATTTTTGTTAAACTTAGTGGGCTATTCTTTTGTGCAAAACTAATTTGGGAAAAAAAAATTAAAAATAGACATTGGTGGGTACTTTGAACCCTTCATGCAAAATCTAAATTTTCAATTGACTTCCAAAATTGCATTATCTAAATAAGGACTATACAACCCAGCCTTTGTTGGCTGTGTCTTTGGTAGTAAACAAATGCATTAAAGACTGTTCTTTGGATCTGCAATCCTACCCTACAGAAAAGGATTGTTACCCCAAACTATGTACTGGGAATGGACGCCTGGCCCATGCTAACTGTTGAAGTGCTCAGGGAAGTTGTTTGGAAGAATGGTAGTTAACAGAGGCCGGTGCAATGGCCAGGACCGTTCTCATAGTTTAACAATACAGCTGGTCAAATTTGCGTATCTTGGGATGTTAAATTTACTAGTATAAGCATAGCCATTGAACAATCATTAACTGACCAAGACCTACTGATGGCTAGGTCCCAGAACCACAGTGCTCCAGACACTGTCCAATAACAAAACAGACTTTGAGATGTTGCCATAAATGGCAATTCCTTTAGGACACTTTTTTTTTCTTTTACAGTAAATTTATTTGCAGAAATTCAGATTAGTGAAGGCTTTGATCTTCAGTGGAAAATGGTTGACCCTGAAAAATGGTTGGAATTATAATCCCGAGCAGTTAGTTCCCAGAGCTTACATTCTGCAATATCCCCCACAGAAATGTCAGAATATGTACATAAAGTTGAATGGTCTCAAATATACAATGCAATTCCCATGTCTTTGAGCAAACACTAACCTTCTGTTCCATAAGTAATGTGTTTGTAGGGATTGCTGCAAATGCCTTGTAGTTTGTCTTGATCTTGTACTGCTAAAAGGGTAAACCAGAAAGCAGGAAGAGAAGTAAAACAGGGTAGAAGAGGGAGAGGGAGAGAGAGGGAAGAGAGGGGAAAGGTATGACAGAATGAAAGATGATTCCAATTGTCTTGCAGACATGTTGCAACAATACAATGCTTACGTATTACCTAGGAAAGCTATTTCTTAAAGTTTCTGTTAAGATTTTAAAGGACTGTAACGTACATCTTTTGGTTTTAGGAATTAAGTAAGACAAAATGAATTCTCTGTACCAGCTTATAACTTCCAAAGTGATTTTGACAACTTTCTGCTGACTACTATCCTTAAATTAATATCAGGAGAGGCTGTGAGTTTTTTCCAAAGCTTGTGTTTTGATATGATAATGCACAGCTACTTCTGCCAGTACATACACCTCAACAACTGCTGCTGTGTGGTGTGATCCTGGACCACTAAGTCAGAGGGCTTTCTGTGATTGGCTTTAATGAGACTGATTAGGATACTTAAATGCTGAATTACTTGCATGAGTGGATAGATCACTTAAGTCATGTCACAGCTTTTTATCTTCTGAATATGTAACTCTACCACCCAAAAAAATATTTCAAAACAAGCATAGGAACTTTCATGCTCTAACCAAGCATACAGAACTGACAATCTAAACCATACAAAATACATGGTTTTGGGTACAAAAATTCTAAGATCAACCTTAAAAATTATTCCTTTTAAACAATTTATATTTTAGACGATATTAGCTTGCCCAGTTATTTTTAACTCTTTAGAAACCATACTTTCTACATTTTCTTTGCAGTTATGGAGGTTGAACTCAGTAATTTTTAAATGATGGATGAGATTCTTCTATACTTACATCAGTTCAAGAGCTAGGATTCTTAATCGCATGACTGCTGGAATATTTTTTTTTTAACAATTAAATAGGGATTTGCTACATAGTTCCCTTTTCAGCAACATTCTAATAAAAAATCATACATTCACACGTTAATAGAGTTTTAAGTTATTGATTGATTATTTCTGTGATAATCACCCAGAAATAAAGTTACTTGTTAATCAGTTCAGGTTTTTTAATGTACTGCTGTCTGCAACTGTGAATACTGGTGATTATGAGATAACAGGGTGAGTAGCATGCTGTACTTTGGGTCATTCTTTTGTCACTTTTTTCTTTTCTTATATCTAATAAAAGTCTTGATGACAGTAGAGGGGCCAAAATTTTAATTCAGATAAGAGAAACATATCATCCTTGCACCTCTCTTGAAATATTGTAGGACATCACCTTTTAATTCTTTCTATACATAATACTATGTTTGCTTTTGACTTTACTCATATTCCATAGTCAGAAGTTGAAGACTGACAGACATTCAAGAAGTCAATAATCACAATAATCATATTGAATGAACAGTCTGACAAAGCAGATCAATGCAAATGCTGGAAATGCACTTTTTTTTTGGGGGGGGGGGTAGTAATTTATATGGGATTTAGTGATTCTAACTTGGATGTCTACCATTTAGATGCTTCAGTCAAAACTAATGCCTTTTATAGTCATAGGCATTTCTACAAGATAATTCATCTCATCCCAAAATAAGCATCTAGAAAGGTAAAATAAAATCATCCTGTAAAGACACCATATTCTCTTCATTAGCTATAATAGAATTGCCCAAGTTGTGCTTGGATATCTAACTTTCAAATGTCAAAAGTCATGTGAGTTGAATCCTGCCCTTTGAACATTTAGACAGCAACACTCTGCTATAAACATGTGTAGGTTCATATATATATTTATGTATATACAAAATCTATATGCAGATAAGACATAAAATACTGCACACTGAGGGAAGATGGAAGACCAAAATTCCAAATATTAAATTTGGCATATCTACAAAATGTATCCTTGTTTGCTTATAATTGATAATCAATCAAGAATATTATATAATTGAAATGTAAATGAAATGTAATGTCTTCACTAGCCCATGGGCTCTTACATATAACAAGATGGACATCTTATATGACGAGAATACTCTGACCACTTTGTAATTGTACTCTTACATGAACTAAACAAAGACATATCAGACTGTTAAAATGTAAAAGTTTCTATACTGCTTTAATGTGCTTTATCACTTCCAGATACTGTAGAACCTGTGAGCAATGTACTATTGTCACAATGTCCGAGATGAGTGGAAAGTCTTTAATTCAGTTTCTCATCTATATGGATATGTTTCTTTACACATTAGTTCGCATTACTTAAAATTATTCTTCAATGCCTAAATACATTTAATAATCTGGTTCATAGGAATCTAGCAGTATTTTTAAACAGCCATGGACAGTAAAGTCTGCTGGCCTGCGCCATGGTTCAGTCAGAAGCAAACCAACTCCAATATCAAAGCTCGGGCAAATATCAGCCTGGGGAGTTTAAGGGTAAATGTCCTACTTTTCTTGCTGAAATGATCACCTTGGGCACCTACAGGGCATTGCAAAGTGTGCTAGACACACACCTATAAAGGCTTAAAATCAGCGACTAACCATGAGAGTGCAGAGCTCCTCATGAGTAATCTTTCCTGCTTTGTGGTAGTTTTTGCAGCTGTGCTGAGCTCTGTGTTGCTACAGTTACTTTGTTCCCCAGCTGTTTTGGGTAGATCTACATGCATTCCTGTGCTACATTCAAATAGGAAAAATTAAAGCATATGTAGGAATGATACCCCATGAAACCACTGCAAAGAGTTTTCAAACAGCCAGAAGTTTTTATTCTAATCTGTTCCTGCACAATCAGCAATTTTATCTGTCTCCACTCCATCCTACTGTTCATTTTGCTATATTAGGTCCAAGAGGACACTATTAAAGTATCTGCAAAGTCCAGCGAGAGGGTTTTTATTTCCTGTGGTCACCCACAGTTCACACTTCACACTGATCTGTGGATTTATGTTTATATTCACTTTGCAAAATAGTTGTATGTTTAAATCATTGGCGAACATAAAGATAAAGCATGGGAAAGCACATGTGTTTATATATACAAACGCAAACAGTTTTGAAATAAGTTCATAGGTTATTCTTTGATTTGCATGAATTGGTGCATGCAGAGGCATAGACATATAAAAGCTCTCCATTAAAGAATCCTTTTTGCATAATTGCTTTGATATCATGCTAATGCTGCTTAGGATGTTAATGTTGTCTCTCCTCAATCTTTTCCTTTTTCTCTGGAAATATACTGGTATTTGAGGCTGGAGTGTTATCAGAGAGCCTGGTACCATTAACACATCAGCAAAGTCCATTGAGTTATGCCATAAACTAGGTATGGAAAGAAATCAGAGCAGGAGGAAAAGGGGGTGTTGAATGCACACTATTATTAACTGTAAATGAAGTTTTAGCCTCACATTTTAAAGCCACAAGAGACCTTTCCTGCACTAAACACCCAGCTGCATTTGATTTAGAGATTTCAGATCTTCCACATCCCCAGTGGAGCCAGCTTTGTCTGCATGATTAAAAATTGCACCAGACTAACGGTCCAAGTCTGTTAAACTGGTGGACACCCTCCCAGTCTCAAGGGGGTGGTGGGGCAGTTTCAAAAGTGCCACCGTATCACATGGTAAAGCAGAATTAGCAGGAAAAGGGACAGTAGGGAGGACAGAAAGGGTGTAATAACCTCTGCAAATATAAACCCAGGCAATAGCTCTGTGTTACAAGCAGAGAATTTCCTTACCGCCAGAGAATCCCACAGTGCTCGTTGCACTGACTAGCAGAAACTGCAACTGCTTTGCAATCTGCAGGCTCAGTCATGCCTTCCAGTTTTGTCTCGGGGGCTTTTTTCTTGGAATTTCTACAATTTCATTTCTCTTTTTGTTTCATTAAGTAATACTGACAGGGTGTAGCGACACTGTACAGCTGTGCTTGGCACAATGGTTCCTCTTTGGTTGTTTGGTTTTTAAAAGAACCATTCATGACAATTGCTACTTTGTGCTGATTTAAACCTCTCATTTTCAATTAACATTTTCCAAGCAGTTCAAGTCACCCCTGCCATGGCCAAGCTGTTAGGAACACATATGACACAACCTGATCTAGCAGACCAGGCTGTAATTTTGTGCCGTGAACAAATAAATCAATAAACTATGATAGCCTTTCTGTGATGGGCAGAGCTCAGATATCAGCAAGAGGAGGCACAAAGGAAGCACGGAGTGCAAAGATAAGATAAAAGAGGCTGGAAAGCCTTCTGCAGCTCTGATGTCTTCTGCCACCAGCTCTTCCTTTTTGCATAGCGGTTCCTTTTGTTTTCACCTACCTGCTGAATGTTTTTTGACCAGCTTTCCTTTCCTTCCCTTTCCCATTCTTGAGATTTATCTTTAGGTTTAAAGTGTGACTGGTTCCCAAGCCCTCCTGCAGCAATTGCCATCATTGCTTATTCTCACTCTGCTGGGACTCTCCTGTTTTTGGGTGGATGACAAACAGCAGGAGCACGGCTGATCTGTTGAGTGTGAGACTTCTGTATTTGCAGTAGCCCATGTTGTAGGAAGCTTGGCGCTTTTTTCCCTCGCCCTCTGTCTAGCACAACAAGATGAGAGAAGTACCAAAGAAAGGGAAGAAGCAGGAGACTGTCCTTGTCTTCCCTCTCTGGCTCTTGGGCCCATAGTCCTTGCTCAGGCTGAGCTCAGACATGCCTCTGGGCTGGTCCCAGAAAGGCACAAAACGGCTGGGGTGAATACAGCCCCCTGGGGAGCAGGGAGGACAGGCGGGATGGGGTGCTTGGGAATTGGTCGTCACTGGAACAGACAGTTCACATCAGCCAGATTAAGCTGCTTCTAGCTCAGCCCTGCACCTAAGATCACCATACATCTATTACTTTCAGTGTGAATACATGTGGATTTATGTTAGCATGAGGTGTATAGAACATGTTTTATGGTTTATTTTTGACACACCAGTGTTTTAAGTGAGCTTCAAAAGTAAGTGCACCAAATGTATATCAGAGCCACTGGACACAAATCCATCTTCAGTAGTAACTCCTCCCACTCATGAATAAAGTATTTTATTTTTATGCTAAAGGATTCCTACAGCATCTTTCCCCATAATACAGAACACATTGCTAGCAATTTGATATGGTAAGATTTAGTCTCTGCTATCTTTGCTATTGATACAAAAACAGTTCCTTCTTAAACATTTTTTTCCACAGCTCATTTATTTTACCAGCATTGTGCAACACAGATGTGATTTTTCCTACAGGGACAAAGAACTATTAGAAAATAAGCATGCACCAAGAGTACCTTGGGTTTGATGTTCTCATGGTCAGGAGGCAGGGAAAAAGATTGTGGTGCAGTCAGCTCTCTAGGTCTTGATGGCAGTGTGCCTGGTGACTTGTCTGAGACAGGAGATCTGCACTTTAACACTGGTGAGGTGGCAGATTGCTCTGGTCTTGGAAAGGAGGAATTAGACCTATAATTTGTGTGCACCAATGAAGAATTAAGCTGCAGTGGATGGGAATTAATATTACCAGTTTGTGGAACCAGTGGAGTAGAATGAGGCTGTGAGAGAGACCACTGCTTTGAGACACTTGAAGGGGTAGGAGAGGAGGCACTCATCTCCTGAACAGACATTTGGGATGAATCTGATTTAGATCTAGAAGCTGAATGCAAAAGACTTGGGGAAGGAGATGAGTGTTTTTCTAGGGTGGGGGAGAATACACCACTAAGACTGGTAGAGGAAAGCAAAGGATATGACTGGCAGGTAAAGATGGGTGAGTAAGTGTGTACTCTCTGAGACTTCTGAGGTGCCCGGGACCTGGAGGCAGCATACTGCAGCCCTTCTGGAGAAGGAGAGGTAGGGTGTGCAAGGGAAGAGGGTGCTGGGGCACAAGGAGGAGGCAGCATAGACTGCAAACCTGGAGAGGCAACTGATTTTTTATGGGAGGAGACGGGGGATGACAGAGGACTTTGGGAGTCTAGAGGAAGTGTTCCAACTGGAAGGTGCTTTTTAGGACAAAGGGACCTCGTGCTAGGGGTGGGATGAGGCTTGGAGAGTAAAGGCAGATGCCGAGCCCATCCTGAAAGCCAATATTCCTCTCTGCTGGGAGAATCTGGCCTTATAGGAGGGCTTGAAAGAGATTTCTTCGGGGTTGGGGGAGTTGTTTTGGACTTCTGATCTAGTGCGAGTGTTGAGGAACCAAGTGAGCAAGGAGAAAACGTGGGACAAGAAGCAGGGGAAAGCGGTCTCCGCTGAGAAGAGCCTGATCTCAAAATAGCAGTTAAGAGGGTCAGTCTGGTTGGCAGAGGGGATCTGATTCCTGACTTTGCTAAATTTCCTCTAAATGACATTTGTGTGCAAGGCTCATTTATACTACATATGGTTGAAGAGGAGCCATAAAGAGAGGGTGGAGACAAAGGTTTAGGGCTAGGAGATAATGAATGTGTTATTATATGTACAGGGACAGGAGATAAAGCATTCAATCTTTTGGAAGAACTGGGGGATAAAGGCTGAGATGAAGATCCTTGAATTTCAGCTGAACGTGGAGGATCGGGGGAAAGACTTGGGCTCTTTGCTGGAACGGAGGATGTGGTAAAGTCTCCCAGTTTGCAAATGCAGCCAGAGGTATAGAGACTTGGTGTTTGTAGGTTATCATACAATCGAGGAGTGGAGTAACAACTATTTGATGCAGAAGAGGATATTTTAGACATGGAGGGGGGTGAACTATGGGAAGCCGACTGAAAGTAGAGAGATGAATCTTGCTTAGAAAACCCAGTTGCTGACTGCCAGTTGTTACGGGAGTCTTCCAGCGAAGAGGCTTGATTCAGGTTAACCATGGCACCACACACTACTTTCTGATTAGTTGGAGAAATTAAGTGGACAGCAGGTTGTTTAGAGGAAAGATGATCAGAGGTGGAAAGAGTAGAAATTAACTGGAGAAAAAAGAAAAACAGAAATGTTAATATAGGTGGAACCTGTGGAACTGTTAAGCACCCCACATTTCAGTCCTGTGGTCATGCATATAGTGTTTCCATTAGTACTGCTCTGTGGGTTAAAAGCACAAGGCTGTCTTAAACTCAGGGATACAGCCTGATGGATACAGCTCTCAGGGGAGGTGACTGAGTGCAGACAAGTTATGTGTTACTTTATTTTTACGAGTCCTCAGTTTTGTTGACATAAACAAGGTTAAAGGCTACTGTATTTTTCATTTTAGGTAAAACCCAAGACAGTTGTGCCATCAGTGTCCAGAATCATGTGATGTCATTTGCATTGTGCAAACACAACAGAAAGTGAGAAAATTGCAATATTGTCCCATCTCACTTTACCAATTCAGTGGAAAGTAGCCTTTCTGTAAATGAGATTCAAGTCAAGTACTCATTTTCACATTCAGTAAACAACACACCTTCTGCAGCACTGTGATATCAGAGCAAGAAATTTGCTCAGAAGTACTTAAATCAGACATCCAGTTTGTTTTTCACTTTTCTTGTCATTCACAGAGCAGTGCATTTCACAGTTTGCAGGCATATGAGAGTCCTTATCCCCTTCTACGCAGTCTTACAATACACTAATAAAACAGTAATGAGCTCTTTCATGAGTGCCTTTTTTCTTAGGTCTATTCTAATTAGGACTTGTCAAAACTAATTAGAACTTACAAGTATATTATCAACCTTTTATACAGTTTTTTGCTTCTAAACAAATAAATTCTCTCAAAATCTTCCAAGTTGTTATAACGCCGAAATTAAAAACTGGGGTATACACAATATGAATAAAACATACCAGTATGAAATAGTGAGCTAAGTCAGCTGTAAAATCAGAAGGCTACAAATTATCACCTAACTTTTGACTGAGCATTTTGAAAGCAGGGAAATTTACTCTAATCCCTACAAACTTCATATAAATATAAGAACACCTATTTATCTATTGTCTGATACCCTGAAAAGATTATGCAATTCTATGAAAGACAATTATAACAACCAGTTTCTACATTCATGACTTGCACATGGCTTTGGCTCAGCTTATGAATTCTATTTTTTAATATAAATATCTTCCCCATAAGAGAGAGGAATTATTATTACTATATCATATAGTATTGATACATCACAAAACAAAAATAGGTACAAAACATATAATTTTCAAATGAGAGCATATGCTGGAAGCAGCTGTGACAGGAGTTGCTCTCCTGTCTTACAGGTTTTAAAAGGCTAAGCTATACCTAAAATGCTAAATATGGGCTAAATATGCACAGCAGAACCCTATTAGCCCGTATAACTTAAAGCAAGTGAGCTCTTCCTGCTAAGTGATACCAAAAAAATAGCAAGCCTTGTAAACTGAAGATATTTTCTGTGTAAGATACCTTCAGAAAAGCCAAGGCAATGCCTTGATTTATAGAAATAAACACCAACCGTCAGAACGCCTTTAGAACCAATCTAATTTCCCCTTATTTTATATGTTTGTTAAGGTGTCCCATTTCAAAAATGGAAAGCCAATGGACATATACAGTGCAAATATTAGAATACAAAAATGAATGTCCATGATACCATTATACATATATTCTATTGGATTAAGAAATTATGACTCTCATTGAAAAAGCTGCTAATTAAGAATAAGAAAAAATACTGGAAATTGAGAATAATTTACCAGTATTTATTTTATGAAAACATGTTATTAAATATGTTATGAAACAGAAAATTATTTAACAAGTTAAAAAGCAGCATGGTAATACATCTGATAATTTGGAGCAGCCTGATGAATTTAATAATGAGTTCTGGAAGTTGATCAACTACCAAAACAAAATTGGGGAATGAAATATCTATATTTCAAAATAGAATGGATAAATTTCCCTTACAAAGACAACAGATTAAAAGAAAATGAGGAACGAATACGAAACTCCATAATGAAAGAGCAGGATACGCAATACTTCTAATTAGTTAAAACTTAATAAGAAAGATTTATAAGCAGCTAGGAAAATGTTCATGGTAACAGATGATAAATATGCTCCCGTAAGCATGATAAAGACATTTTGCTGTAGTCTTCTTCCAGTTTGAACACCACTGAACGTTTACGTGCTGAGCTAATTGAGCCATTATTCAAGTCTTCTGTAAAGATTTTGCTATTGTATTACAGTGTTAACTACATCTATAGATTATCACCCTCTTATTTACAGGATCAGAGAATTGTATCAAAGTTGGTAGGAAGTGACTTCTCAAGGTCATCTAGTCCAGCCTCCTACTCAAAGCAGGGCTCTCACCAACCCCAGCAGGTCAGGTCAGCTGTGGTGGTTGTGTCTCACAAAGCCTCTAAAGCCCAGCACCCCCTGGGCAGCCTGTGTCAGTGCTGCACCACCTCCCAGGGAGGAAGCTTCTCCAGATGTCCAGCTGGGACCTCCCATGCTTCAATTTGTGGCCATTGCTGTCTCACCTGCCACTGCACAGAAGAGTTTGGCTCTGTCATCTCTGTAACTGCCCTTCAAGTAGTTGTGGGCTGTTCCTAGATACCTCCTTGACTGCTTCTTGGTGGGAGTCAACAAAGCCAGCTCCCTCAGCTCATGTGTACCCCAGCCACCTTTATAACTTTGTGCTGGACCCCCATTCCCTTCTTCGCATCTCTCTTGAATTTGGGGATAAGGGGCCACCAAAGTGAGCATGGTTTTACAGGTGCAGCCTCACCAGTGCCAGCAGATGAGATATAACAACTTCCATCGATCGATGTGATTTGTTTTACCTTTTTTTTTCTGTTCAGTTTCTCTATTGTTTTAAAACACTTCTGTAGGTGTACTGGATTAGTGCAGAGGAAGTGAGTGACAGAAGTAGATTTGTGTTCCTTTGCTCTGTGATTCAACTGCAAGCCTTTTTCTCTTCTCAGGAGCACCTCAGATATACATTTCCCAGAGGCGTATAAAGAAAGTTGAAATAGGTGGCAAGGTTACCCTGGCACGAAGGGATCAAGGAACTTGAAAAAGATCTTGTTGCCTCATAGATGACGATCCCAGAAATATCAAAGAGGTCATAATCATAATATTGAGCCTTGCCCAGGAGACCTTCAGCACATTTGAAATGGCAGAGCTGAGCTGGACGCAAGGCTGTGATCTGGTGAGATCACATTGTTTTGGAAGGGCACAAAAAATGTGGTTACTTATACTAGCAAGGCCCTGAGAGATGTGCTGGTCAAACAGGAAAAGGGAAAGAGTGTGACAAATGGAGAGCCCAAAAGGCAAAAATCATATCTGAGGGAGGATGTGGCTTGATGTAGACCTGGTCTTGGAGCCAGTTAACCATGCTTTGATCTCAGTAG
>NW_008796216.1:994421-1018791 GCF_000699145.1 Aptenodytes forsteri
TATACAGTAAACTAACAGCAAAAAGTTCCAGATATGACCAGAAGACCAGAATAACTGATTTTTTAAAAAAACTGATTATTTTTTTCAGACTTTGAATATGGCATAGCATTTTCCAACATCAGTCAGGACCTTTACGCCTCAAAGAACAATAGAGGCTTCCATTTTTTCAATGCTTTTCCTTTTTTTTCCTTCATTTAAACAAAGTCAGAAATGAATGAAGCTGTAGGAATCCTCTGGTTCAGTTACAGTGATCCTCTGTACAACACAATAGTCCCCAATGCTGTTTCTTTTTTTTCTCATCTCTGACAGGAAACCCATAGTCTAATTATACTTTTAAATGAACATAATGTTATATGTTGTAACTCTTAAGTGGGACATTATACTGCCATTATAACCCTAGAACTGACAAGGTAGCCCCTATATGGAATCCTTTGTACATAGGAAATCTGCCAACAGATAAATAATGCATCTATTTAATCATTTCATAATTTTCCTTCATTTCTGAGCTGATGATACTTCATTAGATAATAAGACAGAAAGAGTGATGCCCAAGGAAACACTGAAGAAGAATCAGAACATCAGTGAAAAGCAACTTAGTAAAAAACATCTTCTTCTTATGAAGAGATAGAGACAGCTAGGGATATTTAGAAAATGAAGACCGAGGAAGTACTTACAGTCTTGAAAAACTGTGACTTAAGAATAATGATGAGATATGCATTACCCATACTACGTACTCTCTCTCTTCACATTCAGATGAATAGCTAGTAAAGTTAGGCTTTAATTCCTTGTTCTGTGCAATCTATGTTTTCTTACTTTACCAGGCAAATCTCTGTTTACTTGTCAAGTCGTCAAAAGCTTAAGAAAGCTACAGCATGTGAATTTTTCTGCAGTCTTACAAAAAATCCACCCAATTTTTGCAATAGCTTTTAAAGAAACCACCCAAGTAAGCCTGGCAGAATCGGCATACTGAACATTGCTGAAGAAAATTTGTATTTCCCTAGGACAATTACTTTTTTACAAGCTGCTTCCCCTACATAGATTTATCTATGCCTTTCCACCTTCCTCAGGTAAAATTCTCACTGACTTCACTGGGAGTTTCTCGGAAGAAATGAATATTTCATAATGCTGTAAAACCCAAAGCAGATTGGATTTCTTATTCATAATTTCCTTAATCAAAAATTGACACTGAATTTGATGAAAATTTGAGTATCACAAGTATTTCAACAAAGATAGGAAGTCCTATTCATTTTCAGAGACAAAGTAGCCATGCTCAACTTTTTTTTAAATTATCAATGAAGAATGGCATTTTCAACCAATGGAAACCCTGTTGAGGTCAAAGGAAATGTCTGACTTTATTCCATGTGAGAAGGATGTTGCTATTTTACTAAAGGTAGTTTTCCACTGCATAAACGTCCTTGAAAACTATCAGTGCTCTTTCCAAGATTAGAGATATTAACTTTTCATGCAGTAAATTGGATTGACACATTTTGAAAATGAAACATTTCAAAGACCCTTTTTTGAATTCTCCCATTGGCAATTTAAAATTTCAATAAATCAATAAATGTGCCCTGTAAAGATCAACATAAAATGGACCTTTCAACTTCATTAGTTCATTACACCTGTGCAAAGTCAACGCTAACTAACAATCAGAATAATAGGATTTTTACAGCTTCTTTCTCTAGCATGAAGTGCTGCAGCAGGTGCTGAGAAAAAAATAGGCCTGGGAAGCCTGATGCTAATAATTCAAATGATCTACAGGCTCCATGGATTTCAACAACCTTAGCCAATTTAGAGGAGCTAGGAATCTAACACCTTCTGATTAACTTGCTGTCATGATGACCTGCTCTTAAAGGAAAGACCAATGGATCTGCGTTACCTGCTCCATTTATACACCAGAGCCATAGGAAGAGGCAGTAAGTTGAAAGGGGACAACTCCTTAAAGTCCAAACGTTACAGGAATGGCCAACAAAAATGCTAATTAAGGAACAAACTGGCCAAGCTGCTTTGCAAACTGTACTCAGTGTCCATGTCCTGAAAGCTTTAGAAAGCAAAGTTAGCTCTAGAGTTTAAAGAGCAGGTTACCTGAAGTTTTTGTGGATCAGCAGTGCTGTGGAAAAGTGCAGCACCTGGAACGTGCCCATCACCAGGAGGTTTCCCTGCGCCGGTGCCAGGGGAAACATGGGACGTGGCCAGCAGCTGAGCACTGATGGGACCATAGCCATTGGAAGGCCGATGAACATTGTTCGAGGCAGTGGCTACTTCATCTTCATCACCGGAGTCCGTAATCAGGATAAACTCAGCCTTAAAAAGGTCATTCTCCTGCATTTCTCCTTCGCTCGAGTTACACCCTGGAGCCTGGAAAGCCGCTCGGGTGCTGTCTGCACAGATGTTGGACACACGTTCTTGTCTGGCCCCGCTCTTTAAGGCCAGCTCATCAGAGACTGTGTTAGACTGCAAAAGATACAAGGAAAAAGATCCCAATTAGCTGCATTTTATTTGTGTTCCCCAGTTCCCCAAAATGCGAATTTTGGCTTGCAGTGGTGGCTGGCACTGCACTACCAAAAGCGCAGAGGGCAAATGAAGAATTTGGGCATGAGCAGCCAGCAGCAACGAGCTCCCCAGGGAGCCCCCTGCTTCCAGCCCCCCAGCCGATGCTGTGGGGGCTGCCTTCCCGGCAACTCGCAGAGCAACAGGGGACTGTGAGCACAACGACGGCCTGAGCCCGGGGCTGGCACGGGAACGGAAAAGGAGGGTGCAGTCAAGCCGAATGAGCTGTCAGACCAGACTACGCCAGACGCGATGGGAAGGCATCCCGACCATGGGATCCACGGGAGCCAACAATGCTCCTCAGAGGAGTCTGACAGATGAATCTGGGACAAAACCTATACACACTAATGAAGAAACAAAGGCCTTTAAGCCAGGGAATTCTCTGAAGAGAGCAGACAAAGAATCTGAGGTCAGAGAGCTTTACTGTATGTTCAAGCTTCTCAGCACAGACCACAATTGTTCTTCGTATTTTCTGCAATTTCCACTTCCAGTATGTAACTTCTCAAGCACGCTTTGGATGAGAGCAGGAGTAGTGCAAGCTGGGCATATGACACGCACATCACCAAATCATTCAGTATTGAAACCGCTATGGTAAATCATATTTCTCTTGAAGGAGGAATCAGGTAAAAGAATAGAAATATTGTGTACTGCAAGAGAAAGCCTGTAGATGGGGCTCATATTTGAATCCTGCTTGAGGAATACAGTAATGACAAATTTCCACTGGCAGCTCCACGAGTCCCTGGAGTCCAGTTCTTTAAAAAAATATTAGACCATAAAGGGGGATACCACCAGTTTGACTTTGGAGGTGTTATTTTCATTATCTGATGTTGGTTGGTTTTTTTACATATTGTTCAGGTTCTAGACATTTTAGAAAAGGGAGTAATCAGTGCTATGAAGGCCTCAATACTGCATCACCTGCCAGGAAAGTTTTCTCTGCCTACAGAGAAACACAGGGAGACAGGGGTCAGGAGTACCTGATTCTGCCTTACCCAGCGCACTACTTACAGCAAAACCAATACTGAGTGGCTGGAAATGTAACTCATGAGTTAAACATCCTGAGGATAATATTCCAGCACATGTCTCTTCAAACATGTCCATTCTCTGCCCAGACCAACCCCTTTTTTAGTCAGATAGGCCACTGAAAATACTGGAGCACATTCAGGTTAGAGGACTGTGAACTTCTGTGAAAAGTTTATTAGCACCAAGAACTGCAGCCCCAGCAACGTCCCAGGGAAGGAGCTGTTACACAAGAGCAGAATCACCATAAGCATTAATATTAATCTGAGGGTTCCAGTTTCCTCTCAAGCAGCATGGAATAAAATAAGAGGCTGTTAAGCATTGTGAGGCAGGAAAGGAATAACAAACACTATGGGCTGGCTAAAGGCAGGAGAACCAGGAATGTTGTGCTGCTGGCTTCACCGTCACGGGAAATTGTGAGGCAAGCTTTCAAAAACAAAAGGCAAGCTTTCACAAACAAAAGGCAAGCTTTCACTTTGATGCATTACTATGCAGCTATGAAAGGGATTGGCACCTTTGCTGGAAGCCACAGCACTGGCATTGCTGAAACCAGGATCCAGTGACCAACTCTTGGTCGATTCCCATGTGATAACACTCCTCACACACTACCCTTGCTCCCATGAAGATCAGGAAGGAATCTCCCCTTGTCTGCCAAGAATATAGCCCTTGCATGACTGACAGAGGACAGTACTCAGATGGGCAAGGGTTTCCTCCCAATATAAACTCTGCCAAAGGCAAAACAGGCTGTTGAGCAAATATCAGGCTTCTCTTGCGCAACAATTCTGCATCTCTGGGAGGCTTGGTAATTAAAACAAAGCACAAGCCAAGAAACAGTCCAAGGGAAAGAGCTTCAGTTCAGCGATGCTCAGGACAAAATTTTCTGTATCTTTTGAAAGAGTGGAAAAATTAGCACAAACAAAAATCTACCTTATTTATAATTTCTTGGTTGCTCAGATCCTTTGGCTCATCTGGAATTGTCACAAGGAACTTAGAGACATCTACAACCTCAAAATGAGTTGGAAGTCTTCCAATGGATGGTACGAATGTGAAAGTCAATGGTTTGGTTGCAGATTCTTGAGAAGTGACCTACGAAACACACAGTTAGTTTAACTTTTTTGTCCAAATAAAAATAATTTTTGTCAGAGCTGATATAATATTAATTACATCATCCACATAACTTACAAGTCTATTATTAACTATACTGGTCATTGGGTTTTTTTCACAGGTCATTGTATATTAAGGTCTTCTTTAACAGACAGAATACTGCCTTGATTAATATCATCATCTATATAATCTAATGGCATGCCACGGCAGACAGGAGAGAATTTGTTCAGTTATTCTTTCTATTTTCCATACCAGAAACAGAAAACCATATTCAATTCATTATTCATTTGCTTTTATCTTTGTTTAACTCCACTTTAGTAGAACAACAATGTAATTATACCGCTGCATCTGGACGTATTATAGCCCCTAGAGTATTTACTTAACAACTTTAACTTACAAGTCTATTATTAACTATACTGGTCATTGGGTTTTTTTCACAGGTCATTGTATATTAAGGTCTTCTTTAACAGACAGAATACTGCCTTGATTATATCATCATCCTATATAATCTAATGGCATGCCACGGCAGACAGGAGAGAATTTGTTCAGTAATTTGTTATTCTTTCTATTTTCCATACCAGAAACAGAAAACCATATTCAATTCATTTCAAGGCTGCTTTTATCTTTGTTTAACTCCACTTTAGTAGAACAACAATGTAATTATACCGCTGCATCTGGACGTATTATAGCCCCTAGAGTATTTACTTAACAACTTAAAACAAATTGGAAGAACCTTTGCTCTGCAAAAAGAAAGCAAAACGTTTACATTTTATAATGCAAATGTAGCTAATTCTGAACAACATCTGGGATGAATTCTGATTCAGGGAAAGGATTTTCTCCCATTTTCTTTGGACCATTCAGCCACATACACCAACTAATTCTGTGTCTGTCTTCTCATTCCTCCCTCCCCAACTTGCATTCTCACTAGGACCATGTACGCAGGGCCTGAATGCACTGAGGAGAAGAGAGACTAAGAGAAGGCAATTTCACCTAAACGTTCAATTTTATGACAGTGCTCTCCCATCACTTCCATCTCCTTCACAGGAGATACTGGACAGGAAAAATAAGTCCACACCATGGTAAAACTTTCAGTTCTTTTTGCCAGATATCAGGGGGAGAGGAACTCCAAAGGCCTTGGCAAGGTGAGTAGAGGGAACCACATCCCAAACCACTGAACCTGGTATACTGACTTTCCCACTACTTGTTGGTGTAGAAAATCCTTCTTTCTGATTGAAAACTATGGAATTTTCCCTTGTTTTATCATCTGATTTAAAGCATATGTCAGTTAATTGTGTTTTCAATGAACTCTAATATGCAGAACCTTGAACCGTATTGAATCATAGAGAAAAACAGGACCATCGCTTTGACTCTTTTTTTTTGGCTTACTTGTTTAAAGTGAAACAAATTGGAGAGCTATGGCTCTCATTATGCTTCTTTGTCATTTGCATCCATAAGGAAATAGGAGTTACGGAGCAGAGTGGGATTATGGAATACATTCACATCACTCGGTCTTCTCGTGACTGGAACATTAAAAACGATAGACACAGATTTCCAGTTTTTAAAAAATCTAAGCAAATATTAATTACTTCCACTGACAGCTGTCTCCTGGAGGCCTTGAGCAAAACAGAGGCAGGTTATTTATACAAACACTGCCAACTGCTCTTTTCTCTACAGTTTAGGAGAACTCTGCTCTCTCAGACACACCGAGAATAAATTTCCATGTATCCACCTCTAATTCTGAAAGAATAAGGTGGTTTGATGTTTGAAAGTGAAAAATCTGAATAAATGGCAGACATCTTGCTTCTGAAATCGGGCCTTTGTATTCACAAACTCACACGAATAGGTTACGTTACACTGCAGGCTTGTTGCCCAGTTAGAGGTGTGTACTCAAGGGTGCAGGACAAGGTGGTCTCCTACTTTCTCCCCCCTCCACTTCACACAAGTGGCCAAGCACCGGAGGACACGATGCATGGCCTAAATCAGTAGCGAAAGGGTGGCTGCTAACTGCTCCACCACGCCAGGAGCTCTGGATGTTATTTTGTGTGAGGGAGATTCAACATAGCTCTGTCCTTCTCTCAGCAGCCAAGGTACCCAGGTCTGACAATTGCTCTTCATAAAGCAGCAACACAATTTTAAAATATTAATACCTGGCACATTAAACACCTAGTCCTTGCTCCTGATATAAGTCAGCAGAGTAACATCAGTACTCAAGGATGTACTTGTTAGCGAGCAGCCACCAGTCCCTACAATGCAGCCAGGGATGCAGCCTCCACCCGAGCACCTGCTGTACCCAAAGGTGTTCTTCAAGAAGCAGGATTACCTGCGCACAGGCCGGAGCACCCATCGTATTGGCATTCATGATTTCTGTACAGCTGACATTGTCCATTACAGTCTTACACAGCACCTGGGTCTCCACGGAAATCAGTTGGAGATGGCCTTTGCTTTCCTGCAGGTCTGCAGCTGTGCTTTCATCTTCTCTCTCTAACTAGGAAATGCAGTTAGTGACTCTGGCTACCTTGGTCGTCTTTACTAGTATTTTCCTCCTCTACCTCACCCTCTCATCATGCTCTTGTTTGACACTCGACATCAGTTGTTTTGTATCAGTGAGTATTCTTGTGTCAGAGCACAAAATATTCCTTATAAAAGAAAAAGGAAGAGAGAAAGAAAAAGTGTGAAAATAGCAAGCCCCTACACAAACAGATTAATAGAAAATTCCAATCAAATGTGCTAGCATTGCTAAACTCCCAGTACTTTATCTGCATATTTGTAATGAGGAAATATAAATAAAAAGCCAAGTTATGAGGCTCCAGACCATTGCATAGTAATGGGGAGGTCTTGCCAGCACCTACTTCTGTACTGTGTCTTACCCTGCACTTCCAATTTTATTGCTTTGGTGAAAAAATTAAAGAATACCCGAAGAAAACCTTGTTGTATTTGGCCTAAACACATTGTAGAAATAACCATCAAAATTGCTTGCAAGCTAAAACTAAGGTTGGAAAACATATATAAAGATGTGCAAGCTAGAATATTTTTCAGATGGAAGATGCCATTAAAGCATGGTATTATTTATATTCCCCTAGTGTATTTTATTTTTCCTGGAGTTTAGAAAGTATAAACCAGCAAATAGAATTACTGCATTTCAGAAAGTTTTAAGTTGTCAGATGCTGTGTGAGGCAGTGTGGAGGAATGCGCTCCACTTAGGTTCATTCATAGCAAGTGGGAAACAGGAACTTCTAGCACGTAAAACTGGTCATGCAATCTAGGCTGCGTCACAGAAACCTAGACAACGAGCAAATATCACAAGGGTGGTCAGAAGACCCAAATGTTTCCACTGGGGAAAACAAAAGAGAAAAAACTCTTGTTTAAAAATATCTTTTAAGTGGTTGTTTTCATTTTACAGATTTCAAAAAATAAGTAAAAATACTTTGACATTTTAAAATGTAAATTTTATTTGGACAATGTGAAGCAGAAGGAACCATTACATATTTTTCTTTTTTTTTTAAGGTAGAGAAAGGATTTTTGCACCTTTTTTCATATACTCATCTCATTTACTCTATCTCTCTTACTGATGTTTCTATCCTTGAAGAACTGAAAGAAATGAACCAGGTGGACTTTCAGCATTTAATTACATTTATTAAAAGCCACTCTGACATGTAGAGGTAAATAATAGCGAAATAACCTTAAAATTCAAATATATAAAAATATATATGTGAAACTTTCTTGCAGATTATCATCTTTTCTCTAGGACCAATAGTAACAGCAGAAGGAATTCAATGCCATACATTCCTTGCTGCTGTAATTCATTTGAATCAATAGAGTTACGGTGGCAGAAAAATACCATATGTGACGTCTATTCAAGTTAATACTAATGAATTCTGGGTTATATTATATAATCAACTTCATGCACGATGAAATAATTGATTGTTTTTAATTGCATCCTTTCATGTTACTTAGTTCTTTGAAGAATATAAATTATAGAGTTTAATATAAATAACCTTTGAATATCCATTGGGGGCTATAGTCTGCTGCATAATACATTGCCAAAGAGCTTCAAAAGGAGAAACTTATTCTAGATGACTTCCATGACTTCCTATGTCATCAATTTACAAACAGGTTTGTTGCATATTTAATACCATCAATTTAAAACTGCCCCGGGGATTGTAACTTAAATTATATTATTGTTTTCATTACCACAGCTTTTACAGTCCTTACTTGTAGAGCACATTTGTATTGTCTTGGTTACCTTATGAAGACAAATGAACACTTCTATTTAATCTCTCGCATGCTCTATATGCATTCAGCATACTGTCTATTTTGTAATTTAAATTGAGGTTCCATTGTCAGTGATTGCTTCCCAGGATTTCCTTCTGGAATACAGATTGCTAAAGTGAAATTTAAGATGCTGGTTCACATTACCACTTCTTCCACTGATTTGCTAATGTAAGTCATTTCACTAATAAAATGACACCCTGAGAAAACCTCACTCTTGAAATATCAAGTACTTCCTTTTGAGGCTGTTTATTTATTTTCTTAAAGGACAAAAAAGGAAATATATGTATAAATAATAGCAAAATAACAAGCGTGTGCATTATACCATAGAGACACGTTGACTGACGCACTGTTTTGGTCAGAGCACAAATTCACATGCCCACAATTCCTGCATGATAAATATAGCTCTAACACACAGAGCACAGCTAAAGCTGCTCGCCCAGCCAGGGAGGGAGGCCATCCGAAAACACGGCCCAGGTTGTGTAACCTCTCCTTAAACTCCTTTTCTGTGTTCAGGCTAAAGTCAAACCACAGAAGAGAGATTGTCTTCTCCTCGAGACAGAGAACAAGGCTAGTCTACTATGGATGAAATTATCAGTTAATGAGATGTAGGAATCTTCAGCGTATCTTCTTATCCTGACATTATAGCTATCACAGTAACCTAATACGGATTAGCTGATCATTGTGTAATAAAAGCTCTAGCTTATCTAAAACCTTTTACAAACAGCAGCAGATGATCATCTGAACACCAACTTTATATCTGTGAAACTTCAGGGGAAAAGCTAAATCCACTCCAGAAGTCCAGGATGAAATTACAGCCCAACTGAAGTTTGTGCCAAAATTCCCACCGACAGCTGTGGTCCAGGAACTTCCCCAAGCCCTGTGATGTGCCCATTGTATCACCTTCAGCAAATCACTTTTTGCTTCTTTCAATATAGCAGTACACTCTAAAATGCACACGCAGACAAATATCTTTTGAAAATTAATGTGTGTAAAGCACTAGAAAGAGCAAATTAATAATAGTATAAAATTGTAATCTATTATTCAAAATGCAAGAGCTCATTCAGCTGAAGTGTTTCTTTTCAACAATAATTTTAATTTGCTGTTCAGCCCAGCAGGCTTTATACAACTGTAATTGCTCTTTCATACTGGTCTACACATATGCAGCTAAGCATGGTGAAAAATAAGTAAAGGTAACCTTTAATTTCCTCCTTTGTAAAGGGGGAGTAAAATACCTTGCCTGTTATGTTTAATTGATTTAATTAAGTGCAGTTTGGCTAAATGGTCATAAAACATTAGACCCTAAGGTGACCTGGGTCTCTAAATCATATTCTAGGATCACTGACACACTTAAAGCCCTTATTTGCTCCAGTCTCCTAAACCTCCTAGGAAGGTAAGGTAAAAACACCTCTGTTGTAACATCCCAAGCTGCTCTAGTCCATCACCCACGCACAAACCTCCAGCTAGACAGTCCCACACCCAGACTGCCTCCAGCTACTCCCTCAGCAGATAATCACCGTTTCCTTCTGTCTGTCCTGTATTCATTTTACTGTGTGGATCAATCAGAAATGACCCAGAAATATTGCTGCTGATTTTGCACAGGGTTTTTTGTAGTATGGCCAGGCTTGCCATCTGGTCTTGCATAAAAGCAGTCAAGCACTGGCAAAAGTAGACTGAAAATGTTTGAAGGGTGATTGCAAAAGAAAATTAAAAAAAAAACCCAACCAACTGGTGCTGTCTAGCATGTACACGGACTGCTTATCAAATATGTGAGCAGTGAGAAGACTCCCTGAGAAATGGGAGACTTCAGACCAAGTCCAGTGCCTGTAGATACACAAAAATATCTGCACCTAAACTTAGGTCCTTACAAGGTCATAGGACTTACGAGTTCATATGTAGAGTATCCATACTAGTGTATACACAGAGACATTCACACACTGATATACATAATATATGCTTATACAATGTCATGATACTTCTGCCCAACAAAAAAGCTGCAGAGTGCTTAGTCACATTAGAATAACAGCAGCGAGGCACAACGGATCCCAGTTTTCCAGTCCTTTTTTGAACACCACCGTCTCAATTGTTCAGTGAGAAACTGAAAGTTAACATGAATTTATTCTTTTTCCTGTAAAAGTTTCTTGCAATTTCAGCCCTGCAAGAGAGTCCCAGAGTGCTGCTGTCATCCTCACAGCAGTCTTGGAGCACAGTCTGATTAATGCGTATGACATAATTCCCCTCATTTTCTTTTCCCAAAAGCTACACCTATCACTAAGCAGGTGTAATTTTCAAATGAAGCACTGGGAATAGAAATAAATCCCTACTTATATCTGTCAAAGCTGAGAGATCAGTCTTGTGGGATGATGCTAGCAAGGAACTTCAATTTTACAGTAGCACGTATCAGACATTTGCCCTTTGGTTTCTTGAGATGTCTGAGTGGTTGAAGGCCAGAGGGATTTCAGCCAGACTATCTCCCTCCCCACGGAGCTGAGGCTCACATGTGGTTTCGCCACCACACCACTGAGCACTGCCAGTCCTGCCCTCACCACCACAGGAGGATCAAGCCCACGTGGTGCTGCCACCACAGATGAGCACCTCAGCAGTTCTCTTTTCAAAGATGCATTGCAAAGCAACTTTGGTAACACACCGGTGATACTGTTGCAAGCAATACATTTTGGGAGCAGGTGGTGCCCAAGATCACATCTGTGTCTATATGTATCACTGCATGTGTCTTCTAATGGACCATTATTTTTGTACAGTGAACTCAACTAGTTAGTTGAGTGACTCCAGAAAAAGGATATATATGTGCTAATAAAACATATGTCATGTTATCAGGAAACCATAGCTTGAAGACTGTTGAAGAAAACCAGGGGACTTTAACAGATGCTTCCAAAAGTACAAGCACAAGATAATAGCAGAAGCCTTGTAAGTGCAAGTATAGGATAGGGGCCCTAGGGCTCCAAGCACAAATCATTAATAATCAGTTATTACTCACTACAGGAATGCAACCTTGTGTGCTGGTATTAAGGATAACAGAGGAAGCAAAGGACGAGTATCCAACATATGTAAAACACATCAAACACCACAGAATTTGGATATAACATAGAATTTGCTGGCCAATGAAGAAAGAACAAGTAGGTGAACTGTCAGCAAACAGAAAAATAACTTCAAGTGGGCTAAACGTTCCTGGGAAGTAAGACCAACCATCAACATCATACACCTCCCTGCAAACAACTGGAGATGCTGGCAGCTTCCGTAACAATGCATAGAAAAAAAGAAATGGTAGAAATGAGAAAGTTTGTATAGGTCAGTTTTAACTGTATAATTATTGAGAATGAGCTGTAATAATTGGGCCATTTGGACTTTAAGTGTGAGTATCACTGTAGCTGAACTAGTAATCATCATGTAAGCCCCATGTACATGTGAATTTGTGTGCATTTGTGTGAACAGTACAATGAGGAGATGCTAAGAGAAAACAGTAGATTGAAGAGAGGGTAAGTGTGAGAGGTAGTGCATGAAAGTCTTTTGTAAACTGATAAACTGATAAACTCAGGAGATTAGTGGTCCAGTTGAATACACAAGAAATGATAAATTCAGAATACCAAGAGTCAGCCCAATCTGCCCAAGACCACCAGGACACACTGGCATCAGCAGTGAACAAGTTGAACCCTCTCCAAGAAGGCCGTAGCTGCTATACATGGACAAAGACTGCGGGATTATACATACAAAGAAAGAAACAAGAGGCTCCTAACATGACTTACTGACCACTCACCTCGGAGCCAAAGGCATAGCAGTAGAACCTTCTGCTTCTGCACAAAGTGCTCCAGCAAGGTTATGCTATGAGTTAGTGTGTGAGAGACCTGCATGAGTAACTAAATGCACCATGTGAATAGTTATCCACTGTTAATAAGAACAGCCTCATTCTATTAATGATAATAGCTTGGATAATAAAAAGTGTTCTGGTAAATATTGGTTGTGATGAGTGCCTCCTCCAACTTGACCCCCTGTCAGGGAAAAGGGAATTAACAACATTATAATTCTGTGATTAGACTGCTAATACTTCAATTAGGTTAACTACAAATTTTTGCATCTCTGTGTGTGTTTCTCTAGCTTGCACAAGGTATCTGGCCTTTCACCACACCCTTGAGGCTTGGTAGTGATTTGGATGCAGCAGATGAGATTGAGCATTTCCCACTTGAGCAATTTTTCTGCTCATTTTTGAAGAACTGCCTTCCTGCTTTGTTTACACACAACTGAAGGAGGACTGGTACAGCCTCACTTTAGCGGCTGAATTATGCTTTAAACAGCTCCAGGTTAACAGTTGTGTGTGAATCCCTCATGGGCTCTGATGAGGATGTGCTGGATGTCAGGGCTCTCAGTGCTTCACTGCAAACCTCCTGTTAGCAAGAGCACTTTAGCGGTATTTTGGCATATGCAACAGCACTGGCAGTCTCTCTCTTTCCCCAGGTATAACTCTATCCAAAACACTTCAGCACAGAGTGTGAACACCCCTATCATCCAAGTCTGACAGCAAGAAATGAACAACCATGGTCCTTTATACCACAGTCACCTGGTATTGTAGCGCTTACTCTAAAAAAATTCTGCTCGAACCTGAAGGACCACAGGTTCAGGCTCAAATTCATTCTCGCTTCCAGCACTTTCAGCAAAGAAAACCGCCTCTTTCCAGGAGAGGATATAAGACAGTTTCAAACACTGGGAGGTCTCTCCCCACCCACAGACTTCAGCTACCTCTGGGTAACTTGACTGTGCCCGTTCTCTCTGCCCCAGGTTAATAGCTCCTGTCATTACCTACTGCTCCCAGATACAAGCAACCACCTCCACCTGCTCTCACCGAAACTCCAAAAAGCAGATATGCTGTTACTCACGCATACCCTGTAGGTACCATATGCATATGCTCTCCACTGACAGCTGTCTCCTCATTCATTTTGACTGTTTCTGGTTCCCTAGAAGTTTCCTTTTCCTCTCATTTCCCTCTTTTATTACTTCTGTCTGTTCTCAGCTAAACAATGTTAAAAGTACGTTTAATGTCTTGATAGCTTTTTCAGGTTAGTTTTTTAAAAATATTTTCATTTTTGAAAAGTGTAAAAAGTAAGGGGTTTTGAGTGTTAACATTTTGGCTGAGTTTGGTTTAATTCGAAAGTAACTTTTCATTTAAAAATAATTGATCTGACAGGGGGAAAGAAAAAGTTGATGTCATTTGCTCTTGGCAGCACAGATTCTATCAAGTTGTCTCCTGTGTTCATACTCTTTCATTATTATTATAAAACTTTTGGGTTTATTTATTTTAAATCTCTGAAGCATGACATTTTCAATAGATACCTCCTTTCCCAAACTGCTACATCTTGTGTCTGGGCTTTTGTCTTGCTAAGGAGCTGAATTTTTGGAGCAGGGATCCAAAGGATATAAAGAAACACACAGAGCTGTACAGCTTAAATTTTCAAAGGCTATGCACCTGGCACCCGCATATCAATGACAGATAATAGCACATCTTTCACGTTTTAGACATCTCACTAATTGATCATGACATACCCTCAAAAATAATTTTCAAGACCCAAAAAGCCATCTGGCATCTGGATTTATCAAGTTTTTGATCAATCAGAAAAAGGTATTTAAACAAAAAAAGAGATGCTTTCACAGATTTCATGAAGTGAAAATTAAAACCTTAGTCTTTATCCACTCTTATATGACCAGACTGAGGACCTCTAGTTTATCTGCCATTTTTTTCTGCTGCCATTCCAGCAGACAGCAGTGAAAGTCTTATAATACCAGCTAGCCCAGATCCCTCAGCTCCTTTCCGTAAGGAAAAGAACAGAGCTCTCATTGATGGTACATTAGGGGTACACATATTTTGGAGTATTTCGGAAATATCAGACGTTAAATTTTCATCTTTTTAACCAATCATAAGAGGAGGCAGTTGGTATTTTAATCATTAAGAAATGGATTATTTCATCCTGTATAATCAGCAATAGGCATTCCATCAGAAGCCGCACCACCCTTTATAGTCATCTGCACAAGGGATTTAACGAATAATCAATTTGAGCCCGTCTACAAGCATTCTTACCTGTCCTCTGCTAATAAAACTCAGTGGGCTGATAACTCAGATGCCTCTTTCCCCAGGCTTCTGCCTGTAGTATGTAGAGCACACTTGGGAGATAAATAAAAAATGAACATAAAAAAGCAGTGAAGAAACGTGTGTGATAAAACTGAAGAAGAGGTCATATTTTCCCCTTCTCAGCAAGGATTTTCAGAGGTCCTTTTAATGAGCTATTTTCTGAGTAGGTCTGTGTGGGCCCAGAAGAATGCTGGCTACAAAGAGTAATTATTCTGGCACTCAGCTACTAACAAACAAAAAGGTAAAGCTGAATGGCTGTTGACTTCTTTTGCACATTTACAGGAGGGCAGGATGATAAACTTAGGATCTCATTTTCTTCTCTGTGCTAATCATTAAAAAGCAGCTGTCTTTAAACATTTAACTTGAGCTTTCCCAGATGTCAAGAATACTGCATGTTTAACAGTGCCAGGGTCATTTTCATATGACTTTATCTATTTGGAAGAATAGCTACGCTTGTTACAATTAAGTAATTTTATTTTTATTTTTTCCAATAAAAGCGTTTGTGTGAAGAATTGTCATTTTACAAACTTGACTTTGTCTCATCAAAATAAAACATTTTGAGTTTTGTACTCTGGCATAATCATTCAGCTAAATACAGTTATGTACCATTCCTCAGATATTTTAGAGTGTAGGAGAAAGAGTAGGAGTAGATTTTCCACAGCAGACTGTACATTTTGTACTGAGAACAAGCATAATTTCTTTAGCCAACAAATCTGGGCAGCCTGCAAACTGAAATCTATACCTTGAGTCAGGCTTCCTGTGCAGCCCTGAGTAAGTGCCTATAACCTTGTCTATTCTAAAATATTCTGACAGTCCATGGGTAACTGCAATTTTTTGCCATATATTCCCAGATATCCTGCATCCACATGACATTATTTGACTAGTTTTGGTGAAGGTAACGTGTAGTTAGCACGTGCCATCCTTAACTTAGGACAACTCTCACCTCTCTTGTTTCTGTACCTAGGGATGACATATGGCACCTATCAAAGCTCCCATTTGAGTCCCACCAAGCAGCTCTTCATAACTAGGACTATCCCATTCAGATGGCCATCTTTACCTAAGTCAAGTTCTGGTTTTGCCCTGCAAGTCATATTCCTGCCAGAACAGAGATATAAATGATGTTTACTTTCAAAATCAGGTTTTTCTTCTTTCTAGCCTTATGCTCTTGGTCTTATATTTCAGTGTCAATTAACACATCTACTGGCCAGTGATTCTTTCCTTCCTCTTTTTGTATTGTCCTTATTAATCTCTTACCACCTAGGTTTCTCTCAGTCATTCTCCTCTCCATTTCCAGTTTGCAATCTACCTTTAAGTTATGACAGAGTTTACAACATCTGAAGCAGATTTCTAGAAAAGTGAGAAAACACACTGTATTGGGGTTTGGCTTCATGACCAAGTATGCTACTAATGTCAGGCTTCTAAAGAAGAGTCTTCCAAACTTAAGCAAAACCCTGTCAATGTTATAAAGAATACTTTAGACTTTCAGCTGAAAATGTGTAAATAACACTATCTCTATAGATACTATAAACTAACCGAAAGAATCACAGTATTATAAAAAGGGCAGGTGATCTAATTTTAACAAACAAAAATACGCATGTTGTCATTTACTTCCTACCAAGATTTTCTTCAGAAGTTCCCAGTATAAGAATACAGGTGACAATGCAATGGAAAACACTTTTGCATGTAGTAACAAAGAATGTAGACTGAGTACTTGATTCCTACGTATTTGTACTTTCATGTTGCATCTTCATTCTAAGCAATTGGAGGAAGGCATGGGTGTAATAATGGTAGCTTTAAAGAAGCAATTGAGTTAGTTTATTGCCAGAACTACAATTTCAGAGATTTCATAAACATTTTTATCACCTTAAAATATTTCAAAGCCCGTATTTCCTATAATAACCCAAAATAAACTCAGTACAATGAAGGCTGACCCTGACAGTAATTCCAGTATATTCCATATAGATCCTTAAACAACCTTCATCACCAGGGAGAACTGGTTACCCTCAAGCTGTGCATTAAGTGACATAACTAACATATGCTACATGGGATGTATTATTTCTCTCCTCCTGTCCAGCGGTTTAACATTTTGATTATGTTGAGAGTGTTCTTAAGTCAAGGTTATCTTGTGCTATGTTTTTTATTAGCTAAAGACACATACACTCTGCTTCCAACTATAAGTTTTAGATTCCAAAATTCTGTAGCCTTTCAAAGAGACCGTTGTTCCTTTTGCCTTAGTGGCAGATGACTCTGCAGTCTCCTAACAGCAGAGCTGCCAGATTCAGGGAGAATGTTGCTTGCTCGCTGCAATGTTCCAAAATGTCTGGATTGAGGAGAATCCTGCAAGACTTCAGAAGAAATGCTGATTTTTTTATCACTTTGGACCATTCTTTGCTGAGAGTTACTTGAAATAAGTCAAATTTTACCTGAGAACTGAGTGAAAATGGATGCAATTTCTGAACTTGGTCTTAGCTTTGAAAAGGGAAGAAATATATCTTGGAGTCAATTAAACATTATTTCTGTCATTACTAGTAATAGAGCAGTACCATTTATCATCATGCTCCCAATTATAACAATGTACATTATTTCAAAAAAAGACTCAACTCTGAGTTAGAGGCAACTTCAAAACTCTGGAAAATAATATTATATATGCACAATTTGCTACCAACAGAGATTGCTTTCTATTTTTCATCCGTCTCCTGAAGAACCTTTCAGGTGGAAGTGAAGATTGCAATTCAAATTATATAAATTAGGAGGTTAATATAAAAATTAAAAAACTTAAAGTGTTTCAGTTATCAGTTTGTTGTTTTGAGATATTAGTCAAAGTTTTAATTTGCAAGAGCAGGGATCATTAAATCAGACATCAAATATATATCCTTCATTAAAATTCAACAAGAAAGACCCTATAACTCGTGTATTACTTTTTCAGCCAACGTTTTGACAAGTTAGAAGATTTACAGATAATAAACAGATTTGGACTTAATAAAACTCCTTATGTTTCAGCAGATAACTCTTGCTAGGATTCTTTATCCCAGAGATTATATAAGTCCTGTGAACAATATTAAGAAATCACAAGCATTTTTAATAAAGCTCTCACATCTGTATGCACAAGGCATCATGCAATCTGAAAGCTTCATAATCAATGTCTTCTGAACAGCTTCACAGGTTTACATAATACAGAAGCATATCTAGTCTCAAACTGAAAAAAACAAAAAAAATTTTAAAACCCTAAAACTGTAAGTCATGCATTAAGAACATCTTAACAGCAATGTATTGGCAAGCCAATGTAATTCTATTTATGCACGCTTTGTACTAAAGCTTCAGGTTATTTTAAATTTGTCTTAATTTAGTTTTTAAGAAAAGGGCATTGTTGTACTATTTCTGTCAAATTCTGTGTTTTTTGTGGTGTTAGATTTTATGTTCCTCCTGACTAGGGCTGTTTCTTCAGGAAAAAAAGTGATTAGGAGCTCAGTCTTGCCAACATTATCCAGCTATAGTTTTGATTACAGCAGAGACTACAGGTCAACAGGAGAGCTCAGGCACTCAAGAAAAGCACAAGGCAGATGTGCCCACAGGATCAGTCCTCTTCTCTGAAATGCTCGTTCTCTGACTTTTAAAGGAAGTGTAATAAATGACATGCATTTTACCAAAAAAGTAGTTACCTCATGTGGTACATGTCTTACAGCTCCAGTCTCTGATTTTGCATCTGCCCTGCCTATTAGGTCTTGTTTGTTAACTAGCCAGAAATTGTCACGGAGAAGAGTTTGAAAGTTAAGGAAATTATACAAGTTATTTTTGGAAGTGACTCAAAAGCCCTCTTGTACCAAGTACTTATTTTTCCTCTGCTTCCCAGAAAAGATCCTTGTAGGAAATTACCAAATATACTAGTAGCTGGTAAAATTTCATTCATTTAAAAGGTTGCCATTAATTTCAGTAGAAGTCAAAGGCTGTGTTTGTTGCATGTAGTATTGCCTCGGCTGACTCCATATTGTCATTATACATAGGAAATCTCATCTCCTTTGCAGTTTTGAAGTGGACCAGGAATTTTTCATTTAAGTATTTTCTTCCACATAAAAAAGTCAGTTTGCTTGAACAAAATCTTTTAACAGAACATATTTGCTTTTACTCACTTTTCATCTGGAAGGTTCCTTGAATCCAGGATGGACTGACTAGTGGAAATGCCAGGACTGAGAGACAGAACTGCTTTTGAATATGCCTCTTTTTGAAGGACAAGATGGAAACTTACCCCAGGTTTCCTACAGCACTAATGAATGCCCCAGCTACCAGGCTATTTTCAGATGTCTCTTTCTCAGATGTGTTTTTCAGCATAAACTTTGAAAGATGTCTTCCTCCATTAGCATCAGAAAACAAATTGCCAAAAGCTGAAACTTTCCTTCAGATAAAGTCTTTTCCTAGCCAGAAATGTCAAACCCAGTCATTGAACGTTATAATGGTGATATGACCTCCCAGGGTCAAGGAAGCAATCAGCACAAAAATCCTGAAGCTAAGGCCTTGGGTGAAGGATTTGAGGAATGAGCAAGGAGCCTTAGGCAGCTTTAAGAGGACAACTTTTGTTCTGCAGCATTCGCTGGCATCTGCCTTTCACCAGTGAGCAGCCGAGACCCTCTGCAGCACCTGAAGCTCACAAATAAGCCAGAAGGCTGCAGATTGAAGGGTCTGGACTGAAGGGTTGTCATCAGCCTTTATTCTTCTTCCAAAACAATGCATTTGAGGAACGCACATGGTCATAGATAGATTTGAAGTAATTGTCAGGCATTTTAGTTTGGCTTCTTGCTAACGATAAATAAACACAAGATTTAAGGCTGCACTGGCCCATAGCTGTTCTTGGCAGAATTCAACAGCAAAAAAGGCTTATACAGAGGATTTCTGCTCCAAATACAAAATAAGGTCTGCTTCAGAGCTCCTTGTCTGCTACATAGGGCACAAACTATTTCTTATTCATTACACTTTCCTCTGGTTTACTAGAACCTCAAACATCCATTAGAGCATTCAGGATTAAGAGGCTTTTGGCATGCTTTCTGTAGAAAGTGTGTGTGTGTGTGTGTGTGTGTGCGCGCGCGCGTGTGTTTGTAAAATGAAAGACAGGAGAATGTTATGTGGGTGGAGGTGAAGTGTCAAGAATTTGGGATTTGCTTTTGCAAATAGCTATGTCAGCAGACTATATACTTGTCCTATTAAAATAAATTAGGCCTTGCTCACATGAAACTAGAGTTTTTAATGGTTACCTGGGAAAAATCTAGATTTTGAGCCAGTTTTTATGAAGTTTTTGAGATCACATAAAAACAAATTAAAATGTGCTGTGATACATTTGCACCTGCCTACTTAAAAATATACTTCATTCCATGAAGACTAATTAAAGGCATGGTTCCACAAGAATTATGCTGTATCACATCAAAAGATCAAAATCTAAATGATCAGCTTGTTTCAGCCCTCATAATTACCTAAGTGGCACACTTCAGAAGTTGCTTTTCTCATCCAAACTCAGCTTATCTCTCTTGGAGCATGTGCACATGACTGTAAGTCTATTTTAAAAGGTTATTATCTGTCAGTGGAGGTACGGAAAGTGAACCAACCATCTATGGGCTGTTGGACATCTGCAACTGCAAAATAAAAAAATGACCATGAAGAGAATTGGTTTATTTAAATAGCCTACCATTACTTCTTCCCTGGGCAGCGTGAGAATATGTCTCCACTAACAGGGGATAACTCATTTGAATGTGTTAATCGAGCACTTGCAATCATGTGACCTCTCATATCTGGTAAAACAAGCCTGAAAAATCACAAAAAACTCTTTTGCAGGATTTCTTAGTCAGCAGCATTGAATTCTGCATCACTTCTGACATACTTAGCTTTTTTTTGCTGTTTGTCACCACTTTTAAACAGCTGGTATACAAATACACACTTAGAAATACACACTGGGTAAGAATTTTTATACACCGTATCCCTCATAGCAACTGATTGGCAAGATAAACCCTCTGGTAAAGCTTCATGTTTCTTCTCTATTCAGATTGCATTTACACTTTTGCAGCACCCACACAATGTCTACTAACCAAGTTATCAAATACACACCTTCTGGGAGCCTAATGAGTGCTGGTTCAATGCACAGACATTTTTTTCATTATAGAATAACAATATGATTATTGGAAAACGAAATCTAAAATAAAATAAAGGCACAATATTTTTGAGGAATATGCAAAGAATGCAGTTTACTCATGTAGCAGCAAAAAAGGGTGCACAAAAAAGCCACCAAATGTTAGTTTACTGTTAGTTCTTGCCATCAAATGTAAAAGATTTTCAAACAGTTGACTAAATTCTGTTCAGAATGAAGAATACCTTAAGAGCCATTAAAATGTTCTTAAAATTTTCTGAGGAGAATTGAATCATTCAAGAAAAAAAAAGGCCATAATAAGAACATTTAGAAACAAAAAATGTTAAAATACTAACAAAAACTAATTTAGTATGAAGCAGCACAGATGGATTCATTTAAAAATACATAGAAATTCTACAAAAACATCCATATAAATAATTAATATTTAGGGCAATGCAGAAGCAGCTAAGGACTAGCTGATCATCAGGGCATAGGAATGAAAAGGACAATTTAGGTCCCCCACTCTGGCCCAGTGACTATTCAATTAGTTAAACAACATGAAAGACTTTCATTAGGAGAAACTCAGTCGCATACTCTGTGCCTAATGATAAGGTATCGTAATTCTCCCGCAAATGAAGACATCTGAGTTCAAGTCATAATGCTTGCCGCTTTCTCACACTTTTCTCTAGGTGTCAGCTATCAGCCGCAGCCTGAGACAGGACATTGGACAAGACCGGACTCTGGTTGATCCAGCATGGCAGTTTTTATAGTCTCATTCTCGTAAGAAACTGATATCTAGTTTAGAGGCCTAAATTTGGAAAGAGTCACAGCTGAGAATGCTGAACAAGGCAAGCTGCTTCCCTGTGGCCCAACGTCAGACGTTTACTGCTTTTAAGGGGCAGGGTTTAGGCTCTTTTCTACAGCTGGCTTTTCCCGATGGCTCCCTGAGACAGCTCTCTATCATGACTTTGGGGTGATAACTTTCTTGGGTGATTACTGCAGATAGATCTCAGTGACCTCTGCTTAAGCTCCTGAGCTCGGGAGACCTGAGCCAGTCTGGGTCAGCAGCAGTGCAAAGCTCAAGCTAATTGTGTAACATGTCACTTAATTTAATAAGTACAGCACAGCTGTGTGCTAACCAAATGACTCATTCTCCACACCAAAGTGGCTCCCATCCATATGGTGCGAAGCATGGTGGGAGATGCTTGCATCTTTCCTTTAAACATGGCCCCACAAGCTGTAGATGCAGCATGCATGCAACACTGCCTGGGGATTGCAAGATACCCCAAAGCACCTGAAGATTAATGCTGCAAAGTCAATGCTGGACTAAGAGCCATTGCGGTTCCACCCTGAATGACTCACAGGTCCCAGCAAGACTCACAGGTCTCAGTTCTCACAAAAGATCTTTTCTGTTCAAATTTCTTGCGCTCCTGGACTGTTTATGCTCTAGAGAAAACCCCATGCTTACTTTATCCTTCCATAGTACCCACATGGTGAAAATAAGATAAAAATCTATGGCCAAATGAATTCCAGTGAGATCTAGAGTGGTAAGTCATCATGGACTTGTGCAAGCTAAACCCTCACAGCTCGGATTCCCACCATCCATTCAGAGTCCGTGCCAGTTATATTCCCCTCAAATTCCTGTACTTTGAAGGGCCATGCAGTTTGCAGTGCGTTTTTTCCAGAACATCCCTGTTAAATTAGCCTACTCTTTTGATACCGGTCATTCATGTTCAGAAGTTAGCATCTTCTAATTAATTTTAAATTGCAATCAAATGATTAACACATTTTAAAGATACATCAGTCATTACATAAGTAATACCACAATTCCGTTTTCACCAGAAAATGTATGTTTTTCCAGACATTTAATTTTGATTAAAACATCCAAAATGGGTTTGTACTCTTTGAAAGAGGAAAAAGCCTTGAATGACGTTGAATCTGTTCACAACATCTTGAATTGCTGGCAATGAAATTAATTGTGTGACAGTCTCTCATAAGAAAACATTACCTATAAGCATTTCATCTCCAAACCAATAAATGCTATCTCTATCATTAAAAAAAAAAAGCACAAAAATAAATATCAGATTATTACCTTCTGAAGGAGATGTTAAGGTCAATGATAACAAGTGAACTGAAGCAATACACAATAACCGTACTCCTGTCAAGGAGTATGTCATGAAGAAATCAATGTGATATGTATGTTAGTACATGCCAAATCTATTAAAACATCAAATCAGAGTCCTAGGTCAATGTTTTGTATAGTTGATGATAAAAGTGACACTGGTAATAGCAGTATCACTTATCAAGATGCATTAATGTCAGCTTGCTTCTGTCACTGTCAACAGCTAAAATGTATAGTGATAATGCACTACGTATGCTACCCACCTCTCTCTGTCAACATCAACCTAACTTATGCCAAATCTTTCTAGAAAAAACTAATCAACATGCTCTGCTACAGAAAACTGATACACTGAGGCTATCTAACTTAAGAAGCTGATGAATAAATAATAAACCTTCAATCATCACAAGCAAACTAAGATGCCTCCAAATGTAGATATTATAAAAGACTGACAATGATTGCAGTTGGACATTCAAATCTTTTTTATATTAGGAAAATACCTCAGCTTTGTAGTACCACATATAGCACCTACTAATATGATAATGGCAGTGTAATAGAAATATTTGATTATCTACACAAGACCTTGAAATCATTTTACAGATTTCATAAGTGAAGATTTTATGAGTTAAAGAACCCCAGCAGAAGTATGCAAGAGACGTTGCATTTTTCATTGGCAATAAAGATGACAAAAAAAAAACCCTTTTGTACCATCATTCTAGTGTAACTACTGTTTTCCAGCTGTGACAGCCTTCATAAAATAAAAATACCCCTTTAAAAAACTAATATGATTGACAGCAGCTTTTCTGTGCCCAAGTATCACCTTCAGGAAAGACTAGTCCCTAAATCTCTAACAACTTGGAAGTAGTCCTTGGTATCTGGGATCAGGCCCAGCCAGCACGGGTTCATGAAAGCATGTTTGCAGCATGGGCGGCAAACAGGAGGAGCTGGAAGCCATTGTGCAGCAGGATAGATATGACTTAGTTGCCATCACAGAAACATGGTGGGGTGACTCTCATGACTGGAGTGCTGCAATGGGTGGCTATAGACTCTTCAGAAGGGACAGGCGAGGAAGGAG
>NW_008796216.1:1021278-1040641 GCF_000699145.1 Aptenodytes forsteri
CCATCCCTGGAAGTATTTAAAAGACGTGTAGATGAGGCGCTTAGGGACATGGTTTAGTGGGCATGGTGGTGTTGGGTTGATGGTTGGACTCGATGATCTTAGAGGTCTTTTCCAACCTTAATGATTCTATGATTCTATCTCACCTCTACTTAAACAAGTTCCAGTGAACATTGCCTACAGTGGTGGTAGCGGACGCTCACATCACGGTCACTAACCAGCATGTTCGTGTGTCACTCAGATGGAAGGGTGCCGATGTAGTGATGCATCTGCCCAAATCAGTGAATGAGTTTTGAAGTGGGGAGAGGTGGGATGGAAATGCTGGGACCAGAGGTGCCTCTGAGATTTTCGCTATTGATTTCAGTGAAGAAAAAATATGTCCTCAAATTTTGTCCAAAGTACTTTAATGAAAATATTTGTGCAAGGTCAAATGGAGGTCTGTTGTTCTTGCTTTCGCCAGTGAGAAAAGAAATCACAGAGTGGACTTAGGTTGTGTTCTGTCATATGATTTCTCTCTACTTACATACTAATTTTCCTTTAACTATGAAATTATTGTAGTGGGATCTTCTAATGGAAACCTAGTCAAATCCTGGGCAAGATCCTCCCAAATCATGAGACAGAAGACTACACTGTAAACAAGGCTAGGCATTATTACTGTGCAACATTCAGAACTAAATGTAAAATATACATTATAGCTTAATCTTTACATGAACCTCCAGAACAACAACCTTAGTTTTGGCATGAATATCCATCTCCTTAAGTAAGACACATGACAGGTACTAAAAGTTTTGAAGAATCAGTGGTAAAGATGTTAACAAATTATTACTTCAAGAAGCTGATGCTTTAAAGAGTTTAAATGCAGTCAACTTGCAAGGTATTTTCTCTACGCTGTCCAAAATCAGGAGCAGCATGTCTTGTGGTGACTGGAAGTGCACTATAAATATTATAGATGGTCAGAAGTAATGTATTAATTTGTCAGATTCTAAAATGGCTGCTTAACCACTAAAAAAATAACTTACTAATTTTGTATGAATAAATTACATCAGTAGTCGTTGTACTAAGTACCATTTAAGACCAGGTTTTACATTTACAGTGATTAGCATAAGGTTAATCTACATCAGTCAACTGCCACTGTAATAAAATACACTGAGAGCCCTTGAGCTTACTGTATGCAATACTGCAAAAGCAATTACATTTCTCTGCCTGTTATGGAAGTGAAGTTTTTTGATGACAGCCAGCCAAGTTCATTCCTAGTGATACAGAAAACCAGTGGTATAAAGGCAATAGCCTCAGGGATCTGTCTATCTGTTACCTCCAAACAGAATCCATTTCATGTTTATATATATGTAAGTATATATAAATATTACTGCACCTTGCTGAACCTTAATCTCTAAAAGCATTTCCAGAAAACATAATTGATCCATGCAATAAGTACTGTAATGAAACAAAACTTTAAATTAAAGCAAATAGCCTCAAAATTGACAAACGACATGACACTGAGAAAAGGAAATGCTAATTATACTGTACTCTTTGATTCAGTCCCCATGATTTGTAGGAAAATCCTAAACTATACATCAAACATGATACAGAAAAATAGTAGCAAATTACTTTCTAACCACAAAATCACCATAATATTAACTCCTTTGGGATGGATAATCGCAAAAGAAAAACAAAACTTTGTTCATTAGTGCAAATCACTGAGAATATCTGATGAGGTCTGGGTTAAGCTAGTGATCACCTTTAAGCTATTGATCACCTAGTGGTGATCAGCCTTTTTATCATCTATGCTATGTATTGATATATAGTCCCATATAAAACACTATATACTGTGTTGCACCATTCCTGTAGCATACTCTGCTGCAGAGCAGCAGTTTAGGATCCTATAAAACATTGCAAGCCCCTTCTTTTTTCTTTAAAGCTGCCTAGATATATTTGCAGTAGTAAGCAAAAAAAAAAAAAAAAATCTGACACCACTTTTCCTAGGGGAAAGCATTAAAATAATGATGGGGCACAGTTTATAAAGAGCTAAAATTGTGCAGTTGGACAGAATGATTCCTATGGCTTCAGGAAGGCATAAAAAAATTAAGCATCTGAGGAGGAATTCAAGAAAGAGGTAAAACTCATCTGAGGGAGGATAAAGGGACTGTGGGCTGCTTCTCCAGCTGGTGTGAACAGGCACCACTCCTTGTATCTCCCTGTAGCTTCACTGGTCCACACCACAGAACGAGTGGAAAAAAAAACAGAGCAGGAAAATATTTCAGCTAGGTACCAGGAAACATTTCCCAGTGCCATCTATCACTCTCTGAAATAATCCCCCAGGACAGTAATGCAAATTCTGTGCCAAACTTCAGAGATCAGGTTTTTAATAATGCAGGAAAGTAGGTAAGGCTCAAAAAGGTATTTCCTATCTCAAATATTCATGAATCTAAAGTAAGGTCTATTATTTATTTCTTACAATTTTTTTTTTAGTATATACCCCATTTCTAAATACCTTCCTAAATCTTATTTAGCATCCAATTAATAGCCCCCATAAGATATTTATAACTTGTTTGATTCAACAAGTATTTGCAATGCTCAGGTATTCTTTCTATTACACCAGGGACGAGGCTGGCAATATAGAGATGATTACAGTACTAAACATTAAAGCAGGTGTATAATAACACCAGTTGGTTTTCCTTTTATAACAAGCTTTCTGAATAAAGTCTGCCTGAAGAAACTTAAACCCATGTATTCCCCAACCACCAGGGAAGAGGCCATTCTTGCAAGAGATAATGTTCGTTCCCTCTTCTATTACAGCTGCTTTATATTCAGAAAATATGCAGCATTTATGATTGCTTTTTGTCCGCTGACAGTTAAGACACATCCTTAATACAGGGTGAGATTTGTTTTTTGCGATGCATCCTAAGGTTGGTTTAAACAAATTATTCAATGACTGGGTCTCCAGGATGCTGTAGGCCCCCCACCCACCAGCCCCACCCCGATAGGATGTCTTCTAAAAGGGTCCAATGACTTTTCTTTTCCCTTCATATTAAACAGAAATGGCCACCATGTGCATGTCTGTTCTGTGAGGTGGGCTTAGATCAAACCCATAGGATCAGAGGACTTGTCAAAATAACTCCTGCTTTCTGCATTCGTGATGGGGCTACAGTTTCAGACAGGCATCAAAATACTCAGAGTATACTGTAAAACAAAGTAATTGAAGCTAAAATTTATGTGCTTGGGAAATTTTAACATGAAAAAGCCCGCTTATGTTATAGTAGCCCATGACTTGAAGGGAACTAAAAATGAGCTTTTCCAGAATTTTGTACTTAAATTCTGTCTGAATCTTACTCTGGATGTGAAAGGTGAAAGGGTTCAAGTCCCAGAGTAGGAGACTGTTCCTTGCCTTGCACTGCAGTAAGCTAGCTTGCAACTACGGTCAGTTACTTAAATTCTGTCTGAATCTTACTCTGGATGTGAAAGGCTTTTCAGTTCAAGTCCCAGAGTAGGAGACTGTTCCTTGCCTTGCACTGCAGTAAGCTAGCTTGCAACTACGGTCAGTAAGAGCTGTTTACTTTTTTTGTCTTTTGCCATCTCCAGTTAAAGAATTGTGGTATAAATCTGGAAAATAAATAGGAAGAGACCAGATTTGGTTTAGACTAAACAGACTAAAAATAATCTGCGTGCCATAATATTACAAGGACTGTTTTGATACATTGCTGATACGTTATCTTAAGGTTTATAGGATCTTCAGAACAGGGGTTTTGGGGTGGGGGGGAAGAGCAACCCGACCCTGACAGCAAGCCAGTCAATGAACATATGATGCTCTGATATGACAGTACCAAGCGCTTCTGCTTACTGGTGTGCAGTGGGCCCCAGAGATGCTCAGTACCTCTTGTCAGTTAGAAAACTTGAGATAAATGCTTGTATGTCCCTACCCTAACCCAGCTATTCTCTATGCACTGTGCAGAGGAAGTAGCAGAAGTAGTAGAGTAGCAGAAAGGCTGTTCAGCCAGCCTAGGCTATTCAACAGCATTTGGTGTCATTTTCATCTTATCTATCTCTGAAAGCATTGCCAGGAGATTTTGCATGCCTATGAATCTCCTCTCAAAAGACGATGGTCAAGTTCGTTAGTCTATGTGTCTGTCTAAAGAAGTAATTCTCAAACACAGCCACCAAGGACCGTATGGGCAGCTGCCATGTGAATGCTTATTCACTTACAGCTTAGCTTTACAGTTTCAGACAGGCATCAAAATACTCAGAGTATACTGTAAAACAAAATCATTGAAGCTGAAATTTATGTGATTGGGAAATTTTAATATGAAAAAGCCTTGAATGCCCTTATGTTGATAGTAGCCCATGACTTGAAGGGAACTAAAAATGAGCTTTTCCAGAATTTTGACTGAGACACTTAAATTCTGTCAGTCAAAACTGATATGGCTGTGGATTTACTGCTGTGGTTTGTGCCTGCTCCTTTCTTAATTTTTTTTTCTCTTTACATGGCTATTGCCTCCACTTCTGTAATGTTGAATTGAATTTAACCACCAAAGGCAAGGATTTGAATGCATAGGCTCTGCTTGGGAAAGACATGCTGGGAAGCCCTTCAGCGCTCCGGGAAGTCACGTACCCCATCAACACCTCCACCAGCCCTGCAGGGCACGTGGCTGCTTTCCACTGACATTAGCAAAGGTTTGGGACTTTTGTTCCAACTGTCCCTACTGTTTGCCAGTAGCGTGCATCGTGCTAAGCCATTGTATTCGTAAGGGTCAGGTTGGGAAGGCAGATAAAAATGAAGATGTCCTTCCAAGACTACCCTTTCGGTCTGTGAATTAAATAAATGTGGATATCTTTTTACAAAGGCAGGGTGGGGGTGCGCAGGGAGGAGAAGGCAGCCAGCTTCATGGTCTCATGCACGTTTGGGGTCAAGTGGAGGTACAGAATTTTCTAGAGAGCCTGGAATAACTCCCCAACAGCTTTTAGTAAAACTGATGGATTTTTTTTTTTTAATAAGTTCTGACCAAAGCAGACTGAGGCTAACAGTTTTATATATACATATTTCTACTTCATGCTACTTAACTTCAGGCAATTGCTCAGTTGAGCCAGCTTGATTTGCAGAGCCTGTAATCCAGTGAGCAACATGACTGAGAGAAGCAGCAGCTCCCTTCCTAAACCCTCCCTGCCCTTCTCACTGCGCCTGCAGGTACAGCTCTCCTCCGGCCTAACACCTTGTCTGCAGCTGATGTGTTTTGTCTCCTTAGTGCAACTGTCCAGCTTTTTGCCTTTCCTTAAGTAATGTAGATTTTTCCCCTGAAGAATTAAGTTTCCTCTGTGTGAAACAGTCTACCAAAAAAAAGTACTGCCAATGACTCCTGATTTCATCCCAATAAGTATAAATCATGAAGGAAACCAGACGAATCCTAGGCCAGGTGCAATGAGGCAGAGTATCTGGTTAAGTTATACAGCTATTAAATGGGTTTACCTGTTATGGGTACCATGGTCGATATCTTCGACAATCTCATCGATTTCATTCCTGTGTCTGTTACTATGTGGCCTTAGGCAAGTCACACTTCAGCTTTCCCTTGCATATAACATGTTTGATTTTTTTCTTGTTGGGGAAGCCTCAGGTTTGTAGAGTACATCACTCTTGGTGATGCAGTACAGTGTGGCTATGTGCATTAATAAGGTCTATCAGGTGAGATGTAACCCAATGCCTCTCCCTTCCTGCAAAGGAATGTCCTTACTTCTTTATTTGTAGACAGTGTCCTTTGTGAAGTTATTCTTGTTTAAATGAGAAAAGCTACTCTTTATGTAAAGATTTTATGTCGCAAGGCACTTTTTTCTAGAACTGAATTGTTTTGCATTATGATTTTCTAACAGAAATAGAAAACTGAATGACAACAATCAACTGGCTCCTCTGTTGCTGTAATTCCAGTAAATTCTTCCAAGAAATTATGCAGAGTTCCTGCATAATTTTACTGTTTCAATTCATACTCAACGGAGTATATAGACTATGGAGTTAAGCAAAATTCAAGCAATGAGAGTGGGACATTTCCACATATTTCCATCCCTCACTTTCATGAAAAAGGAGTAGAAAAGTTCTCTGCAGCCCAAGTGAAACTTTCATTGATTCTTTGAAGGAAGATGGATTTACTGGTCTGATCTGTGAATACATACTAGTTAAGTACTTTGAATCTCCTTCTGACAAATTACTACTAGGAGAAAAGCATTTTTTAAGTATATGTGATTCATCCCATTAGTATAAAGACCTTTTCTCCATATTTCTTAATTCTATTTTCTCAAAACAGAATAGAGTTTCCAAGGAGAAAACAGATAGTTCCTTTTATCACACAGACAATTTTTTTCTGAATGTGTGACATGTGATTGCCCTCTCTCAGACATGTTCCTTCACATTTTTTTCTTTCCTGACTAGTAACTACTACATCATAGATACCATCCTTGATTCACAAATACAGCAAAGAGAGTAACCTTCCAGGGCTATTCTCTATGATAAGACAATAAAGAATATACAAACTGTGTGGGTCAATCCTGCTGCAGTAGTGATGTCTAAATGGCAATGATGTTCCCTACCAGGAAGGGGTTATGGTTAGTACAACTTGGAAACTGCAGTACTTAAATTTGCATAATTAACAGTACAAATTGAATGCTTTCCTAATCATTTTATCCTTTATTGTTCAAGTGAGAAACATGAGCAGAGCCTTGTTAGCTTGCCAAATGTACCAGAAAGAATATTCAGGACGTCGTAGAATATCTAACCAGGTTGTGTGAAAGAATGACTTCAGAAAACATGAAAGAAAGAAAAAAGTGTGTAAGATAATAAATGCCACTGACATACCTAACATGCTGAAAGTCCTCTTTCAGACTGAAACCCCCTGTCCTATCAATCAAAAAGAGTAGCCCTTAACATAATCTAACACTTTTCACAGGAGTAGGAATGTCACTGGCTATTTCTTTGGACTTTGCCCAGATTTCAGTCTACATTTTCTCTGCATTTTCACTTGTGTATATCTTGAAATTCCTATCTAAAATTTGGCTGATACCTCTATTCCACACCAAAGATAACTCTGAGGGATGAATGAAATCATTGAAAGGCAATAAAATATCATTGCAATAATCCAATAATCTGAAAAGCCGAAGTTTCTGCAGACTTAAATTGCAGCTTCCTGTACAGATAGTTAAGGAAATATAAGTACTTACCACACCTACATTTGAGCTTGTTCAAGGCTCCATCATCATCAAAGAAGAGAGAATAGGCACTTCTTAGTAAATGATTAATTTCACCATAAGATAGGCATCTAAACTACATCAGAGTATAATGCCCCGAGAAGTCCCTATTTCCATCCACTGACTACAACAGGAGTTTAGACAACCTGTTCAGACGTAAATGAAGCTGTCTAAACTCAGGAGAGATGAATCACAACCTATTGACTAGCCATGTTAGCTAAAATAAAAATTTCTAAATTTCTGATTTTATGGAATGAAGGTTGGGTAATTAAAGCAAGATCAGAGTCTAAATTACTAGGAGAAAAAGGATTGTAATTCGGGGCCTACCCACTCTCATCTCTTTGATTATTCCTGAAGACTAGCAAGTAGAATATTAAAATCTCCTGTAGGTCTCAAACACCTAGAGCTTGACTTCCACATCCAAAGTTCATAGCATAGGTCTTAAATAAACTTAAAATGGTATTCTTCACAATTTCTGTATTGAAATCTCATGCTGGCACCTGAAATTTCTGTGGGAAGGAATGCTGAAATGCCAGACCAACCAAGAAATGGGCATGAAAGTTTTTTTTGTTTGTTTTAAAGAAAGCATAGCACAAGAATGCCAGAAAGCACTACTAGAAATTAAATGTAATTTGTTGTTAGTTACAGAAACTGCAAAATAAGGGTAAGTCAAATGCTAGAGGTTCTTGCATGCTTACTTATTGTCTCAGTCTAGGATGGTTTATGTCCTTTGATCAATTTTTCTCTCCTATCTTTTCACTGGAAAATAGTCAAAATCAAAATGTCATTTCCAATTACCTAGTGGAATCAAACACTACAGATTTGGCATCAGGATCAGGAAAGACTTGACATCAAAAGGGCAACATCAATCGCAAGGCAGTATATTTGTGCCAATGTGCAGTATGGCAGAAACAGATTCCTCGGCCGTCAAGGAGATCAAATTTTTGGAATGGATTTGAGATGGCAAGCTCTCAGCTAAAGACACACCACCAAGGCATTTGCCAGCTGAAGCTCACTATCTCCCGGGTGCAGGGACCAACTCTCCTCTTTCCCTGGCCCTGGGATGATCTCTTATTCTCCAACCCACTGCACACCATGTGCTTGTGAGGATAACATTTACCTGCCACCTTGCTTTAGTTAAAGGAGCAAAGTGTTTTTTTCACCTTGCCTTGCTTTTTTCGTGTTCTCTTTTCCTCCCGTTTGCTAGCTGCCAAACATAAACAAGATAGCATTAATCAAAATGTTCTGGGCGACCTTTTAAGAGCCACTGTGCTGGGAACCCTCTTTACAGTCCAAATGAAACACATCATCCCAGGAATGCGGTCTCTTGAGATTATAGACGATTTCACAAAAAAACATGTGGGCACACCATGATGTCAGGCATAAAGAAAAAAAAAACTGTTTTAAGAGTATTTAATTGGATGAGATTTCCTTGCCATTTCTTTGTCTACTGCAGAAGCACCTTAGTTAGTGCCCAAAGGGTCTAGCTACCACCTGCCCAAAGGTGTCCAAAAAAGGACAGCAAGTAAAATACACTTTACCAGCCTATTACCTGGTGAATGATTTCCTAAAGCACAGTTGTTTCCCAGGATTATGTGTATTCCTCCTTCCGTAGTGAATGACCTCACTAAGAGTGATATTCATCTGACCAAATGCAAAGGTGTCCAGAATAGAAATCTACATCTGAGTCGTGCTCTCTTTATATGCAATAGAGGGAAATCAGCACTTCTGAGATGCAGTTCGTCCTACTCAAAGGTAAATGTCTAATATGGATCAGATTAATCATGCTCTACAATTCCTGTGCTTGTTTTTTTTTAATTGACTGTGAAAGAAACTCAGATGAGTTTCTCACTCGCACATACATTATAGACATCTAAAAGAGGGGATATGAATCCTGTCTAAGCAACATTAATTGGACCATTCATGCACAAGATTCCCTGTAAACATGAGCCAGTGGTACCTAGGGCAAGACTACGCCTACTGCAATATTGTGTAGAAAAGCAGGTATGTATAAAGGTCAGTTTTCACTACAATGTCATGGATTCTTGGTACAAGACCAAAATTGCCATGAGGTATCACATGAATGTATCATACAATCAAAACTGGTAGGGTTTCATATACCACATAATTACATTATGAAACTCACTGCCTCAGGAAGTTCCAGATGCCAAAAAGAAAACCAGTTCAAAACCCAAGAAAATACATCCATGATTAATAGATCCACTCATTTACACTAAGGCCAGGAGGAATAGGAAGGCGCAGGAATATCTATCCTTTCCCCCATGCTTTTTTTCCTTAAGCATGAACTGCAGGCAACGGTCGGGGACAGGACACTGTGCTAGACGGACCTCCAATTAAGTCAGTATGTCCATTCTTATTTTCTGACCTAATATTGCCAACACTTTTCTTATGGCAGTAAGCCAAGCAAGGAATATTATAACCCTGCCTCACACATACCATTTTTCCTAGGATTACCGAATGCAGGTTAAGCCTCAGTTTTACACCTCAGAAAACACACCCAAAACACAAACACAAAATGCAAGCCATCACCCCACCTGCTTTTACAGTCTTACTTTGAAACATTTGTGCTTGGTCCAATTCTCTATTCCTGGTACATTATTTCAGTACAGATATTTACTGGTGAGGACAGTTAATGTAGGAGCCAAACACCTACTTGACATTATCGGTTCTCTTTGTCATCAATATGACTCATCAGCAGTAGTCTTATCTTCCATACTTTTGGGCAAGGTTGAAAAATTGCTAAGAATAGCAGCAGAACTTGACTGCAGAGCATTTTTCTGAGGAACTCAAATCTTAGACTGTGACTAATGCTGCTAATTGCATTTTTACCTCCTTCTTGTTAGGGGAGAATACAAACAGTAAGAGATAAGGGTGCTTTTTATAATGCTTCTTTCTACTGCATTGTCCCTGTCTCTTCATTTCAAGGCAGTGAAATACCAAGTCATTACACAAAACCCTCTCCTAATACCCCTGCAACTATTTTTCCGAAGAATCAAACACATGTGCATTTCCCAATAATAATCTGGAGCTCAGTGGTGAGCTATCATTGCAACACAAAATAGCACATAAGCTCTGACCTGTTTGTGACAAAAAATATTTCACGTATGGTATATTCTTTTTTTTTCCCTCTCCCTCCTCCCACTCCCCCCCTCCTCCTCTTCTTTTAAATTAGCCATCAGGTTAACTACTGTATTTCAGCAGTGGCTGTTGTTATGCATAACCAAATGTGAACTCTTATGACAAGCTGAAATGGACACATATTTTTCACATTAAATACTTCTCCTAGATGATGGAGAGAAGACTGTTAGGGAAGAAAATTTGTCATATTAAGCTAAGACAATCTCTTTTGAGCCCTTTTAAATCAGGTCCACAGAAAAAAAAAAAAGTGAAAAATCCAAATAAGCACAAGAATCCTAAAAATATTTTGCACCAAGTAACTACCATTCCATTCATCCCATACTAATCCAGAGAGCAATGAATTACTGTTATCTTCCAGTAAAATCTGTGTAAATTAATTATTTCAAAACTGGGTAGAAATAGACACTCCACACACAGGAATGTACAAATGCTGTTAAACCCAGGAAATAGTTACAGCAGTTTCCAAGAAAATCCTTCCAAAAACCCCCCAAAGTTTCCTGTTTGGGGTTTGGGGGGGTTTCCCCCAAATTTTACCTGTGTTTACTGCAGCCAAGCCTGTATAGAGAGCCCATAAGAACAGACAGCACCAGGAGCAGGGACTATTTCAATATGCAAGCCGGCTGGCTAGGGTAAACCTGTGTTCAGTAGTGGTAAGCTTTAGAAAAATATTGAAGCTTCAGTGTTTGGAGTTTTGTTGTTGTTTTTTTTAATCAAAACAGGACAGTATATAATCAAAACTGGCTGCATTTGTAGAAAGGGAGCCACATGAAGCTGAGCACTAGCAAATAACAGTGTGAGTGCTTTTTCTAATGGCAAATACAGTCAGCGCTTACATTCATCTCTGTATTAGCAGCCAATCACACAGTGCTTACAACAATCATTGCCATGGAGTTATCAAATTTTTCAACCGCAAACTCTGATCCCTACAGAGATTAAATCACAGAAGCAATCCAAACAAAATCAGCGGAGTGTTTCTAATGAAGTGTGTGCATAGATCCGCACAAAGTCGTAGCCCCAAGTATTTATCAGACAGGAATCTAGTAACCAGATGCCAAAAAAATAAATAATATGTCAAAATGAAAGATAATACCAGTCAGTCTGTTATTGCTGTAAGTGACAGAAGACTACCGAAAGGAAAATAAAGGAACCAAAAGATAACTTTGTGAGGTCCCACAAACAACCAGGGCAACCACACAATCTAATTTATGTTATCTGATATTACTCCAGGCTTCTTAATGCTGGAAAAAAGCGAGGTTATCTCTAGACTCAAATAAAGAACCAACCACAGGACTGAAGAGCGCTGCAAAGCTGTGAAAGGACAATTCTTGTTATTATGCCCAAAGCTCCCGTCAGGCTGGAGCACAGCGGCTGCCTCACGTGCCTGGCATGCAGTGAGCCGGAGTGCCACAAATCCTGTAAACACTTCAGAAGACATGGGAGAACAAGAGGTCAACCAAAAATGTGACATATTGCCTAGTGCTGATGAGTGAGAAGGCAACCTCAGCACTGAAAGAACAGCAGCAAAGGAAGATTGTCTGCGGGTGCTGGAGAGATATTAACCATGGAAATAATAATAGCAAAATAAATCAAGCAAAGAGCTGAAGCATTCTCACTTGAAGATACGATGGGAAGTATCACTCCTGGCTTCCTGAGTAGAAATATATCTTCTAGTTATGCAGCCATCCTGGGATATAAAAGTCTTCTTTATACCTATCTATAGCTATTTATATAGATCAACATAAAATCATTTGGGTAAGACTGAGTAACAAGTGCAGTCAGCAATAAATACTGGAGCCCCTGAAAGCCCCAGGCAATCCATCACGTGATGCAGCACTGCATCACCGCAAGTCACTGGCAAGGTTGGCAACCTTGGAGACCCTCAGCCCTGACTTCTGCTCCTTAAAAACTGGGGACGAACTGAAAGTTGACTTCATTACAGGAATAATTTATCATTGTAGTCCTTCAGCACGTACACTTTCGTTTACAGAAAAAGACACTATAAACTAGGATACCTTGCTATAAAAAAAACAAACAAACAAAAAAATCTTTCTTGTTAGATTTAGGTACTCCTCTCCTGACAAATAAACCACTGACAGTTTCTTGGGAAAATTTTTTTTATATGCAAATATCAGTGTCAGTTCACCTAATGAAAGCTGCTGTATTTTCAACTGAGATCAGCTTCATGACATTAGTGAAAACATTATCCGCTAAAGAAAAACAGAGGGAGAGACAAATCATGTCCTTTTCTCTGCTGGGATTTCAAATACAAATACTTTGCATTTTGCTATTGTTGTCTCAGACTGAAAGAGAGAGCACAGTTTTAGCTCAGGAGCTTTGCTAAAAATTACCATCTCTTTGTTTGATTATCACTTATTTCATTTGATGTCTGGCTTTTGATCTGGATATATTTCAAAGTGCATTTACTAAAGAAGGATACTAAATGACTTAGATCTTGCTTGAGGCTGAAAAATCTAATGATTGTTTTCTAGCATGTTTGTTATATAAAAACATCACCAACAGCTGTATTTGTAAGAAGCAGTAAAATGGTGATAAATGTGCTGTCAGTAACTTTTTATGAGATGTATGGAACCACCATGAAAACAATTTTAAATCTATTCAACAGGGAAAAAAAATTTGATGGTTCTTTCCAGAATCTTCAATTTTAAGTAGTTCAAGTGAATCCTGTTGATTTATTTCACATCATTTAAAAGCATAACATTTAAAAATCCCTATAATTTTCCCATGTTTGATTTCCAAATTTTCTTCATCATCAAAATAAGAAACATGAAACAGTAAAGACAGCATGGTAATGATTCAATTCTTGTCTCACAGAGACAAATGTGAAATGTTTTTTTGGATTTCTGTAAATATGTCAATTCTGGAGTATGAATACATTCATTTGTGTACAATTCAAGATATGAAAATCTTCGGCCTGCTGCTTTCTGCTTTGTTCAGAATCCTGCACAAACTAAAAGCTGTTGAGCAAAATTAATTTTTCACCTAAATTCAGCAAATCTGTTTTGTCCTGTTTCCTCAAGAACGGATCTTCATTCAATCTATATTTAATCAATCCTTTTAAGCTTATCAGGTAGGGACAAATATAGTAAAAATGCCATCAGAAAGTATTTTGCAGTATGTACTATGTCACCATCAGTCCTTTGGAAAAAGCTACCAGTTAACTCTCAACAATGAAGTATTTAATGCAGAAAGGTTTCCTCTATGACCACCACATTCAATCAAGATCAATCTTGTCTTAAAACATCATCATCAAATAGATCTGATGACAGGATGACCACTGCCAAAGATGCAGTTTTTGCTACTGGACAAGACATCTGGTAGTTCAGCTGTCTATTTCATGATAAACATTAAAAAATCAGATGTGAACAAAAATTTCTTGTGAAAATGCAGAACCATTGTGGAAAGCCTTCTACTTCTGAACAGACGTTGGCCTGCAGATTTGGCTGTGCAGTATCGCGTATGTTGCGATGGCATTTGCAGGGCTGCATTACAGTAACTCCCCTGCCTCAGCACACCAGAATGTGCTCCCTGGTCTCTCTCCACTTGGACTGGCACAGCATTTGACTCTTAGAAAGGCGGGGAAGGCTGCAGAGTGCCTACTACAGCACTTAACGTGCAATGTGGTGGGTTGATAAGCTAGCACACTTCTTTTTTCCTGCCATAGACAGTCTTCTGTCTCACAGAGACAGTCTTCTGTCTATGGCAGGAAAAAAGAGTTGCAGCTGTGCTCCCTTGATACAACAGAACTTAGGCAATTAGGGTAGTGCTCACCTCTAAAGGAGAAACAACGGGAATCAAAGGTTTTGGATGGTCCTAGAAACTAAGGACCACCAGGCATTGCTCCATTTTCCATCCTGTTAGGAAGCAGTAGGTACTCACCAGCGCCTCATCATTTGCCTGCAGCACAAACTCATTCCACACACAGGTTGTGTTTCTTCAACCTGCTTTTGCTAACATCAGTGCAGCAGACTATATATTTAAAAAGTGAAATATAAGACACCCTACTCCCACTTCTCCTCATCCAATGGAATCTTCTCCTCAAGGAGAGATGAAAAACATTGCTTGACAGAGACTTGATGCATTATTTAGTGTTCCTTTAATAGTCAACAGGACAGTATATGACCATATTTTTTATAAAAAGAGAGAGAAAAAGTAACCACTGCCTTCCTTGGGAGAGATTTTTGATAAAATGTCCTGATAAAGTTAATACATTCACTTTTTGGAGAAATCTCAATGAAGTTATTGCATCATTGCTGCCACAACACCAGCCTTATTTCAAAGACAAGCAGAAAAACAGATGCCATGATATTTCAATCATTTTCCTTTGGAAAACCTTGTTTTTTCTGGATAAGTTAGTGCTTGAGGTGTTTAGACTCAATGTCTAAAATGCATTTAGGAAAATTATTTTGAGAAGCAATCATTAATTCCCAGTTTTTAAATAGAATCTAATGGTGTGTCCAGGGAGGGCAATACAGGCAAAACATACTGAAATGTTATGCATTCCATAGTTGATACAAACAAACATGGAAGCATGTTATTGCTTGTCTGCCTGTTGCCCTCAAAGTCTAGCTCAGTTAACGTCCACCTTCTTTCTCCCTTTCGTTAATCACTTCTTTCCTTTTATTCTGTTCATTGTCAAGTAGCTTTATTTCCAAGAATTCATATCAAAGTAACAGATTTAATGCCACTGCTGTATTATTGAGTGGTTTCAGAATTCAAAGTACAGTGAATTGAAAGCGGTAGGTTTATAATGCAAGAATGAGGAGGTCTTGATGATAAGCACAGTCTCATTGTGTATCCATGTTAAATGTGTTAAAGGTGTCTTGCAGATGGGAAAAGCTGTTAGCAAGTTTCGTGACAAATGCAGTAATACAGCTTCAAAACCAAAAAATGAAAGAAATGTTGTTTGGAAGGGACCTCCAGAGGTCATCCACGCCAGCATCTGGCTCAAAGTAAGACTACTGCCAAAGGAAGGTCAAGTAGGCTATGGCTTCATATAGTTGAGTCCTGAAAATTTCCCAGGGTGGATAGTCCACAAATTCCTTGGTTGTTGCAGTGCTGCCCTACACTTCTAATGAAGGAGCTTTTCCTAGTCTCCATCCCGAATTTCAGTGTTAGCAGCAGCAACAGACAGTCAACATCTTCCCAAGTATCACCCATAACTTACTCCCACATTCCTGAGGAATATCTTTTGAAAACACATTATTTTTCTCAATAATGGTCTCTATATCCAAACTTATTTCTGGAAATGGTGTCTCGCCCATTCTAACTCTCAAGCTACATGTGGGTATCATTCAGGCAAGTACCAAACCAATACCATACCACAGACCAATCTTTCAATTTAACTGAATTCAAGAGAGTTCCAGTGCCTAGAAACGTTTTCCAGAACTGTTTTAATTCATGAGCAGGGGGTATCTCTCCATGCTAATACTCCTTTCTTTGCTGCCTCCCCCAAAATGCAATCATTTGAATTGCCCTGCATAACTTTGTTGCAGCAATTGATCCAGCTGTTACAGGGGCTCTTATCTTTCCTCACCCCAAAAAGTTAAAATATACAATTGCTGCTTGCTCCTAAAAAGCCTCTTTTACCATCACATTCAAGCCCCCGCAGGAATCTGCTGCCCTCCTCTTCTGAATCCCTGCGTGAGATTGCATGGTAACGTTTCATATAACCTCCAGCCAAAAATGCGCTGATGACTTCTCTCCAAATAGCTCTTTTCCCACTGATGCAACCAAAGCCTACCTCAAGCATTCCAGCAGTGCCTCTGTATGACTGGCGTTAGGTTAAAGAAAAGATAGCATAAGCTCAAGTAAGGCAAGAGCTAAATGACAGGATTAGAAAAGAGGGCAGACCAGGATTCAGTGCTTCCCACTTGCTTTGGTCCTGTGTAATGTCACATCAACATGCTAAAAATATGTTGCTACTTGCAACCTCCAACTTTATTCCTTCCTCCTTGATGATCACTTGCTGGAGTAATCCGTGCCTCCACACAGATAGGCAGGAATGCCTCAGTTCTAGGTATGCAAGAGGAAATACTGATCCTCTAGCTGGGGTGCTGTCTCGGCCATCTTCTCAAACCTGCACAGAGAGATGCAATTGCCTCCATGCTAGGATCTTATCAGTTTCTTGCTGTAGCCACTACGAAGCCTCAGTCCTGATCTTCAAAGCTCAGGGATATTTGAAAGTGTCTCCCATGACCAATCCTTTTAGCCGAGGTTGCTGTAATTTGGGACAAGGTAGCACAAAGTGCCTTAAGTGTGACAACTCACCCAGCTGAACTCAGCTGCATGACAGAAGCTCCCAGAGGAGGTCACAAATAAGAAATAAAGCTTTCGTCTTAGATAAACAGGAATCATTTAAATGTATACACACATAAAACCTCCTCTGACTCGGTAGTAAGTACATGTGCTTATTTAGTTTCATATGCTATGCTGGAGATGAGCATGATGCTCATAGTTCATTACTGAATTATCAAACTGAGGAATGGATGCAGGCAGGCAATGTATTTTTAGGAGTTTCTTTTCTGGGTAGGTGTGTTCTTACAGGAGACAGAAGTAGAAATGTCAAGGTGCAAAGTAAACCAGTTAAGAAAGAGGATTTAAACAAAAAAAAAAATTAATTTTACCTCTCAGCTTTACCCTCTCATCTGAACCACGTAAACCAGCAGCCTAGCAGCCACCAGCCTGTTCTCTGTTAGGGGAGAGAACAGGCAAAGAGGACGAGGGGTTTGTATCTGGCAGTCCTCCGTATACGTGCCACTGACTTTCTCACAGAGCATAAGCTGCTGAAGCACCTATACATTCTGCACTCTGGGCTGTATCATTGTATTTAACCTCCTCTGAATCTCTGCCATCCTCACCCGTAGCGATTATCACCTCCTCTCTCCAAAGAAAAAGAAGATGCCCAACTGACCTCAGCGGTGCTGTTCTGTGATCTTACACCACTGTCCTGGCTAGACGCATACAAGCATGCAGACCCTGAGCCATGCATGGACATGAGATACCTGATGCATGAGGAACATATGGACCTGCCCCTCTCACAGACTCCAATGCAAGTTGCTTCCCTTGAGCAGCAAGCATGTCCCTCCCATCTTGACCTTTCCAGGCTCGCTTCCTCCACCCACTGCAGTGAATCTGGAAGGGCATTTGCTTGTGGACACCAAGAGGAGAGGCTCACGGGCTGGTGTATCACACAGGCATAAGCACAGTTCCTCTCCAATGCCATGGGCTATTCCATTGTTACTCAACTGTAGAGATTTCTGCTGTTGCCAAAGATGATCCTGTTGTCGGGGTATTTGACTCCCTGTATCTGCACAAAGAAATGCTTGCTCTTCCCTCAGCTGCTCTTCCTTCCCTGCTGCTTTGCACTAAGAGCTTTTACCGCACCTCTTCAACTAGTGCTGCAGCCACCCCTGCTCACTCAGCTGCCCACTGAGTACCGTAGCCACTACCGGGCAGCTGGTAGTACCTGCTCTGAGCCCGGTGCATACCCAGAGGTAGCATGACAGAGCACTGGCTGTGGGGTCCTACTCCTGGCAAAGAAGGGACAGCATGAGCCCAGAGGCTGTGCTGCTATATCTGCCTCTGATGCCAGCCCTCACCAACACAAGAGCAAGGGTGACCTGCTAGAAGAGGTCCCCATGGGGGGGGTGATTGTACGCAGCGCCTCCTGCCATGCCCACTCCCACCAGCCTCCACCCAGCTCTCCTCCTCTTTTCTTCTGCTCTTCAAACAACCCTTCCCATCCCATACTCGCTTCTCGCCTGGTTTCCATGTAGTTAACAACTAAACCTGCAAGCAGGGCCAGTCATCACCATATTAGTCACCATCCTCCATTCTGTTTGGGCTCCCTTAGGTGGCAAACTTCAGGAAATGGGCTGTCTTCTCCGAGGAGACTTTACTTCCCACACTTCCCACAGAGAGGACCTGATCTTGATAGGACTCTTTCCGTTGCTACCAGTGTACAAAGATTAACCGTTGTTTCAATTGGGTGGGCTTGATCCAAACTGCCTCACTCTGTATGAGCTGTATCCACATATTGTTTGTGAAAAGCAAATGCTAATTCTCTGAATGAAGTCCTGCAGCCCTTTCTTACAGAGTACATCCTCTCATCCAAAAACTAACCTTAATGACATTTCAAGAAGTGCATGGCATTCTTTCTTATCCACATATTAATTAAGTTTAATTTATTTTCTCTGTAAGACTTCTTTTCTTTATTGATACTTAATATAACAAGAAAGTAAAAAAAAACCCTTATAATGCAAACTAAAGTATGAAGATCGAACGTTCCCTGTTAAACATACCAATGTAAACATAATTTTAAATGCAATACTTCATTTAACTGTATTTTCATGAGGAGAGAAGAGATCAAATAGGAAATAGACAAGTGTGAAATATAATTAAAATAATTTCATATAACAGAGGCAACATGCATTAACGGAGAAGGACTTCAGAATGTAAACAGACTATTGTAAGCTCAGCCGTTGTTTCAATAGGGAAACTCTAGAATTACTCTGTCCTTCTGAGCTATGTTAAAATCAAAACTGTGAAAAGGAAAATTGAGTCCATCTGCTTAGTCCAATCTATTTTATAGTGACTCATTCTATTTTCCCATTGCAAAATGGGCCCCCCATTATCTTCCATTTCCACAGCCAGCTCCACACAAAGACTCTCTTGAGGATTCTGGCCACCGAGGAGTCTTCCTCAAGGAAGCAAGGACAATAATTCTTTAACAATAAATTTCACAAATATTAAGTGAAATAGCCTGAACTGGTAGAGAATTTTATATTATTCATAGAATCATAGAATCATTAAGGACTCTTTCAGAAGACATTTTTCCTCACGTCCAATCTAAACCTCCCCTGGTGCAACTTGAGGCCATTTCCTCTCCCTATCGCTAGTTACATGGGAGAAGAGACCGACACCCACCTCGCTACAACACCCTTTCAGGTAGTTGTAGAGCGCGATG
>NW_008796216.1:1043036-1081270 GCF_000699145.1 Aptenodytes forsteri
AGTGTATGTTGCGGATCCACCAATCTATCTCCCACTCACACTCCCGGATACTCCTCAACCTTTCCACTTCCTCCTTCAGCTCTGCCAACAGGCTGAGCAGATCATCCACCTGGTCACACTGCACACAGGTGGTGTCTCTGCCGCCCTCTGGTACAAGTGACAGGCTCAGGCACTCCCTGCAGCCAGAGACCTGGACAGCTGTACGCTTGCGTGTGAGCTCCGTCTGAGTCGCCACATTCCTTCTGGCGACGGCTTTCGGCTGAGTGGAAACCATAGCTGGTCCTCTTCTGGGAAGGCGACGACTACTAGTTGAGTTGGCCTCTAGAGCCAACTCTATGCCAATGTCATAGAACATACAATGTCATAGAACTATGACATTGTAGAAATAACTGAGATGTGGTGGGATAGCTCACACAGCTGTAGTGCTGTAATGGATGGATATGCCAATGTCATAGAACATACAATGTCATAGAACTATGACATTGTAGAAATAACTGAGATGTGGTGGGATAGCTCACACAGCTGTAGTGCTGTAATGGATGGACACAGGCTTTTCAGAAAGACAGGGAAGATAAGGAGGAGAGGATCTCTGTGTGAAGCAGCAGCTCAAATGTGGGGAGCTCTTGTACAGGTTGGACAAGAGGGCTGGGTGACCACTTGTGGGTCAGGATCAGAGGAGAGGTCAGTGAGGGTGACATCACAGTGGGACTGTGCTACAGACAGCACAACGGGGATGAAGAAGTGGGCAACACTCCTCACAACCTCTTCTTTAAACAACTCAAGGAAGTATCTGGATCGCAGACCCTGTTTTCTACAGGAGACTTTAGCTTCCCTGACACCTGCTGGAGAACAAAACGACAGGACGCAAGCAATCCAGAGGATTTCTGGAGGATGTCGAGGATAGCTTCTTGATACAGGCACCGGACAGGCCAACCACTGTCATGCACAGCTGGATCTGTTATTCAGAAATGAGGAAGAAGTGGCTAAGGATGTGATACTCAGTGGCAGGCTTGGCTGTAGCAACTGTGAAATAGTGAAGCTGAAGATCTTGTGGAGGACTGAGGAAGGCAAGTACCAGAGCACAGACCCTGGGCTTTAGGAGAGCTGACTTCAGCTTATCCAGGAGCTGGTAAGTGGGATCCCATGAGAGGCAGCTTGGAAACACAAGGAGCTTGGAAAAGCCATCATGTCTGTGAAAACAACCTCTTAACACGTGCAAGACTGTCCATGCTGATATTCAGGAAGACAAGCAGACTTATCAGGACACCAGCATGGCTAAACAGGGAGTTGGTAACTGAGCTGCAGTACAAAAAGGCAGCACAGGAGGTGAAAACAGGTACGAATAAGGCTGGGGTGACTCAGTGATGTCTCTGCCTCAACCTTCACCAACAAGGTCTCCCAGACATCTGTGCTTAGCAGCAGGGGTCAGGGGGGAGAGCAACCAGCAGTGGATAAGGATCAAGGCAGGGATGGCTTGAGTTAACTCAACCCATACGTGGCTGTGCAAAGAAGGTGGTTGGGAACAGCACTTAGATTTAACAAAGGGTAATCATACCTGACCAACTTGATTGCCTTCTATGATAAAGTGACTGGATTTTGTGAACAAGGGGAGAGCAGTGGATTTACCCTGACTTGCCTCCAACACTGTCTCCCACAATATTCTCATATCCATGCTAGGACGTGACAGCGTGGGTGGTGGACAAGTAGATGGCTAAAAAGCTGGTTGGACAACCGGGCTCAGATGTTCGTGGTTAATGCTTTGTACTCTTCTTGGAGGACAGTAACAAGTGGAGTGCTGCAGGGCTCTGTCCTGAGACCTGTCCTGTTTAACATCTTCATCAATGACCCAGAGGAGGTGATGCAGGGCACTCACCAGGTTTGCAGATAAAAAACTGGGGCGAAGAGTCCTGCCTGAGGGCAGGGCTGCCATTCAGAGGGGTCATGGCAGGCTGAAGGAATATGAAGAATATGAAGAAGCATTATGGACCTGGGAAGGGAAGGCCCTTGTCAGCTATCGAGGTTGGGGCCTGACTGCCTGGGGAACAGCTCTGCTGAGGAGACACTAGGGGTCCTGGTGTGCAGCAAGTTGAGCCTGAGCCAGCAGTGGGCCCTGGCAGCCGGGATGGCCAACAGCATCCTGGGCTGTGCTAACAGAAGTACAACCAGTAGAGTAAGGGAAGAAATTATCCTCCTCTACTCAGCACTCACTAGATTACATCTAGAATAGGGCATCCAGTTTTAGGTCCTCCAATAGAAGACTTTGAAAGATTGAAGCAAGTTCAGTGGAGACCACCAAGATGGTCAGGGCTGGAGCACTTGCTCTGTGAGGAGAGGCTGAGGGAGCTGGGCTTGTTCAGCCTGGAGAAGAGATGGCTCCAGGGGGACCTAACAGCAGCCCCAGTCCCTGTGGGAGGTTATCAAGGAGTTGGAGCCAGGGTTTTTTACAGCAATGCATGGCAGGAGGAAAGAGAAATGCATGAAAATTGAAACAAGAGAGATTTTGACTTGGTAAGAGGAGAAACCCTTTTCCTCATGAGGACAGCCCAGCAGCGGAGGAGGTTGCCCAGAGGTTGTGCAGTCTCCATCCTTGGAGGTTTTCAAGACCCAACTGGATAAAGCCCTGAGAAGCCTGGTCTGACCCCACAGTCTTTTTAAGCAGGAGGTTGGGCTAGAGACCTCCTGATCTTCCTTTGCACCCAAGTTATCCTATGCTCCTATGAAATATACATAAGAAAATATAGTATCATCCAGTTATACATATATAAAGTATCATCCAGTTTATAGGATATAATATTGAAAATGGATGCCTCATGGCACCTATAATATGAAATAGTTTATGTATTTGCTATACTGAAGTTAAATATGTGAACAGACATCAACAGTAACATGTAAAAATAGTATCTGTACCACAGATTGACACTGCTCCCATGCAGTGTTTTAATATTGACCTGACCTGCATGTAACAAAGAGAAAAGGGCAGAATCAACAAAAGCCCAGGAGGTACAAAACCAGAGAAAAAATGTGGGGGCGAAGTGAAATCCATCTAGCAATCAGAAAGAAAGGCATTAGGACTAAACAGGCAAAGAGAGAGAGAGGTGGGACAGAGAGGAGGTTAGGGCTCAGCTGGAAGGGGACAGGGAAAGGGGCGGGAGGACTGGCACGGGGCCAGGGCATTCCTCTGCTGTCAGCAGAGCGACCTGAAACCCGCTGAGCCAGGGCCTCCTCCATCCCCCTCGCTGAGCACCCGCAGGGATGTGACCTGCCGCTGCTAGCAGCTCGATGTGTTAGGAGGATTCAGCTTTGAAACTACTGAACAGCAGGTGACCTGGCATGGGCGTTAACGTGGCTCCCATCAGTGGGGTCCCTGTTTGCTCCAGTTTGCCATTCTTGAAATTAGTAAATGATGCACATAGAGAAAGTCACCAGAAGATCATTAGGGTTCCAAACGAAGTGCTCTGCATTTTGGAAAAGCCTCACTTAAGGTTGCCTGCTCAATTCTTTGTGCATCAGGATGCAGCCCGCAATTAGATAATCATACTGTCTGATTACATTGTTATATATTTTCTCCACACATGAGCTAGAACAAAATTTCAAAGGTTTCCTTTGAAAGGTTTCCTGAAGCTTTTGTGGATTTTACAATTGTTTTTAATTTTGAAGAGTTTTCCTTATATGTTATACATCAACCACAAATTCAAAATAAGGTCACTGTCTAAAGAATTAATTCATTAATGACAAAATGAACAAGTAAGACATTAGGTAATATTCATATTATAACTTCATGCTGAAGCTTTAGCAATGCTTTTTCGGATACTACTCTTTAGATAAATACTACTTTTTGTAAAAAAAGAAAAGGTACTTTAAGGCCAGGTGATTACTTTGTTTCAGCACTTCCCGTATTTCCTACCCAATGCACCTTGCCTCGGTGAAGTTGTATTTAAAACTATTAACTAACACACAAGCTTGCCAAGTCTCACTTAATTGAGACTAGTTGAGGCAAACGTTGTGATAAACAAGAGTAAACTCTGGCCCACCATGAAACCAAACGAATGCAACACCACCACTATTTAAGATAAGTGCTAAAAAATTCAGCACTAATTTGTTTCTTAACAAAAGTGATGGCCATATTTCTTCACAGCTTTGCAAAGCCAAGAATAAACTGCCCTTTTTGTGATATCAAGAAAATAACCTTGTTAATGCAAGGCAAGTAATAAATTCTATTTCAAGGCTACACTAATTAGGAATAAGCTGTGTTTTGACTGTTTTCACTTTCTTTTAATAATTTGGTTTGGTCACACCTCTTTTCAGGAAGCTCCAGACACACTCCAGACACAGGCAAACAATTTCTTCTGCCGTTTACTGATCTAAAGTTATGGAAAATAATGTGCAAAGACATGAAATAGACCCTCAAGAAAAATCCAAGAAAACCACAGACTATTAGTTATCAGTCTGGGTTATGATAACAAACCGATGTCGAACTAGATTTCAGTCTTTGCACTTCACATGCACACAAAATGCATTCACAAATTTCCGTAATTTCCACAGAAATGTACCGTCATAATTAATTTAACATACATGAATGAAGTTTTAATCTTCAAGGTCAGCGGTTAAAGGAAGCTGGGAAATACTCCTATAAAGTACAAGAAATCATTTGCCTTTCCTTTTTATCATTAAACTAAAAAAAAAATAAAATCAACATTTCTCAACATATCTTACCGTTTGCTTTTCCTCTAAAGCTTCTCTTCCTGAGACTTTTCTTTCATGTTTTCCTAACTCCATTTCCCAGGGGACAAAAAAAAAACCACCCTAATATCCTGAGCAGAAGTGATTTAACCTGACTACATGTTAGTTATCCCTGTACTTTTGGAGTAGAGAGAGAGAAGTATCAGGCAGCGCTGTGGTGATTTCTGGTCAGCGCGTGTTTCCATTTATAGCCGTCGAAAATCCACAAATAGAAGCGTGGAGAGAAGGCAGGCAGCTGCCTCTGATAACAATAAACGTTGGTTTGGCATCACAGCAAATTGTTCAGGAGGGATTTTGGTTACCAGCCCCATTCGCTCCCCCCTCGCCCCCTCTACCCCAAAGGCTCATACTGAAAAAGTCCATGAAAATGAATAGCTATGTCTCAGTAGCACTAACTTGTGTTCACGGAGATTATTAAGCAAGTAAAACAACAAATATGATTAGCTGGCACCACATGTTGTCATGTAGAGACAGAGAGTATACAGAACAATATTTTTAAATGGTGCTTTAGCATGACTCATGATCTTTCCCTGTTGAGTGTTTGGGACTGAGCTACCCTCATGTGTGCTCATACAGAGTGTACTCTCCTTTTCTAGTATCAGAACATGACATCTTCTTGGATTTTTGAAATGCAGAAAGAATTGCAAAACTTTCAGCAGGCACTATGAGCACCCCAAAATACAAGAAATGACCAATGAGCATCTAAAATGGAGCTAATACCCACAGAGACGGTGGTTGTGGAGTCTGTTAGTTGACTGTAGAAGAATAACCTGGCTCTGGTTCACAACGATAAAGTCAGGCGGCCAATATTAGAAACTGCAGCACGGGGGGAACCTCTCGGCGGCTCTGCTGCGGGTGCCAAGGTTTGTAACACACCCTCTGGTTGCCACATCAACTGGGCTCATGTTGTCTCGGGGGCAATTCACACGCAAAGCTGGTTCTGCATGTACCAACAAGGGAAGGGGAAGTGCAACAACACAGAATCACACAGAAAATGGTTGCTGCGAAAATATGCTCTCTGGTCAATCTGTGGTTCATTAAGAAAAGCATAGCCCTTTGTAAAGCTGGCAGTTTAAGCATCTCACTACATCCCTAGTAAAGAAAACACACATCCGTTCCCTCTCTTCCTCTCAACACATTGGTAAAAGACGACTCTTCTAAAATAAATAGATGATAGATAGATAGATAGATAGATAGATATAGATATAGATATAGATATAGATATAGATATAGATATAGATATAGATAACACATTGGTAAAAGACGACTCTTCTAAAATAAATAGATGATAGATAGATAGATAGATAGATAGATAGATAGATAGATAGATAGATAGATAGATAGATAGATAGATAGATAGATAGATAGATAGATAGATAGATAGATAGATAGATAGATAGATAGATAGATAGATAGATAGATAGATAGATAGATAACTATAAAAACCACTTCCATCTATCATTTTTCAATTATCTTTGTGGAAATGACAACCAAAACTAGGCACACTCCTTTCTACTCTGCTTGTTTCTTGATAAATGCTATACTCACGTAATCTTTAGAGCCTCAGGTAGGAAGAAAAGGCAGTGAAACAAGTCATCACACAGCAGTCTATACAGTTTACATATGAAAAGTTGACAAAAAAACCAACTTAGAGTGGTTCCTGTTCTAAAATATCCTTCAGAACAAAGAAAAAGTTACTCCAGTGACAATTATATTTCTTTAGTCTCTCTCTTACCTTCGTTTTCAGAAGTGTAAGGCAGCCAGCAGACAAGTGAGTGTGGCAAGGCCAACACAAAGAATGAGTTAAATCTGCAAGGGCTGTCGTAGTAGAGGGAATAAATATGAGCTTGATGTCAAAAGAATAAAAATACACCTCACTGCATCTCCTGGAAATGCTGGGATAAAAGGAACAAAAGTAAGTAAGTGACATAATACCCAGAGGAAAGCTACAGTTCTTTCCTGCTCTTCAGCAGGAAGGCAAACCATATTAAAAAGTTCGTATCTCCAAAATCTTTTCTGTGAGGCTGAAACTTATCCCTGTGGCGAAGGACTTGCATAATGCCTTTGTACCACTTAACGTCCTCAAAGGAGGTCTTCAGTGGGATGCAAACAGCAGCTTATATTACACTGCTGCTTACATTACCGACCATTCCTGAGGCGCAGGTGAAAAAACTGAAGTGCCTCCACTCCTGCTAACCTGTCCATTTGCAACAGTTTTAAATCACGGGCAAGGACCAGAGCATCTCAGGTGGGCATGTTCAGCTGTGTGTGCTCAGTGCGCTCCCCAGCCCTGTCCCACCAGTGGCTGGGATAGCCCAGCGGTCAGCAGGCTCCCAAACGGCAGCTCCCAGGGGAGTCGCTCCTTCCTCACGCTGGGGAATGGATACCTGTCGTGGTTTAACCCCAGCTGGCAACTAGGCACCACCCCAGCTGCTTGCTCACTCCCCCCCGGTGGGATGGGAGAGCGAATTGGAAGAGTAAAAGTGAGAAAACTCATGGGTTGAGATAAAGACAGTTTAATAGGTAAAGTAAAAGCTGCGCACGCAAGCAAAGCAACACAAGGAATTAATTCACTACTTCCCATGGGCAGGCAGGTGTTCAGCCATCTCCAGGAAAGCAGGGCTCCATCACGTGTAACGGTTACTTGGGAAGAAAAAACACCATAACTCAAAACATCCCCCCCTTCCTTCTTCTTCCCCCAGTTTATAAGCTGAGAGTAAAGTCATATGGTACGGAATAAGGGGTGGAGAATATGCTGGTTTCGTCTGGGATAGAGTTAATTTTCTTCATAGTAGCTAGTATGGGGCTATGTTTTGGATTTGTGCTTGAAACAGTGTTGATGATAACACAGGGATGTTTTGGTTATTGCTGAGCAGCGCTTACAGAGAGTCAAGGCCTTTTCTGCTCCTCACACCACCCCACCAGCGAGTAGGCTGGGGGGGCACAAGAAGTTGGGAAGGGGACACGGCTGGGACAGCTGACCCCAACTGACCAAAGGGATATTCCATACCACAGCGTAGAAAGGCTGACATTGCCTCGTTATCTACCACACCTTGCTCAGCATGACATTTCAACACTAAACCTGATGAACGACCATGATCCTAACCATATAAGAATTTGGTTTTATATAATTATGGGAGTACATTTCTCACTCCTACATAGAAATAATGGTTATTTTACTCCAAGGACTTTCTAAAACACTGTCAGTAACCATATATTTCCTGTTTTACTTTGCAGGGGAAAACATAGTAAACAGGTGCTAAGTAAAAAGCATGTTCTAGACATTGCCTAAATTACTGTGCTATTTTCAATTACTTCTTTGTATTACAGTCACTAGTCTCTTGACACCTGTTTTTCTTCTCAGAGCAGAACCTAACAAGAGACCAAGGTATGAAGTTGATGGGGGGGGGGAGGGGTATTTCTTTTTTTTGTAAGAAGCAAGCGCTGAATATCCAGAATACTAGTATTGTGTAAATAAACCACTTAAGCAGATGTATTTTCTGTGCTCACTTGATCTGCTGTTCTTGGAGAAGGAAACAAGTGACTATCATAAAGTTTGTGTGTCACTCTCAGCTGTGTTTTCACTCATGTGGCTACTGCAATTCTTTTACTTTGCACATTTTCATTTTCAGCCTGACACAGCTGTAGCCCAGGGCTGCCAGCCAATAACTGTATCACACGTGACAGATCTGCACCGCTTCTTTCTTAAGCTGGTAGCTTTTATTTGCTCAGCATCAAACACACCATAAGCATTCAACAGTCAGAAGTATTAATTCTGACCCTAATGTGCTCAATCATAATATACTCAGCTGAAAGCCACCTATGTAAGTCACATATACCAGTTAAAAAAACTGACTAATACAGAAATCACGTCCACAGTGATTTTTAGAGGTCTGACTTGGAGAGACAGTTTCTGTCACACACTTAAAACAAGTCAAAAAGTTAAAAGAAAAAAAACAAACACAAAACTCAGTAGGCTCCCTCACTACTTGTGGCCATGAGTTAAGCTCTCCAGATTATTTCTGGTGCCCACCCTTCTGTCAGCCCCAGCACGCCATGCCAGCAAGTATCCCTACGTTACTCCAGCATGTCCACCCAAGGTCACACACACATGCCTGGAAACGTCAGGACCTCTGCAGCATTTCTAGCTGGTATGTCATGGCATGTTCCTTGCAGAAACGAAAAGCACGCCGGAGCCACCGGGGCTGTATACGGAGCAGGCTTACCTTCCAAGCTGAGGGAGCCGAGGGCGGGAAGCTGATCCTTAGGAGAGGTGGGTCCACATTCCTGCCACGGCACCCGGCAGCTGCTGCTGTCGCTCCCTGGTCCACCCCACTGGCTCTGCAAGCGCTCAGGGAGCAGGAGGTAGCAGGCGTGGAAAAAGAAGGCAACATCACAGGCACCGCAACTCTCTGCTTTGCATGTAAGGAAGCAGAGCCCTACATGTCATGTATAGGGAGCAGGAGACTGACAAATTTTCTCCAAGGGGGCAAGTCTGAATATGTTTGAGGATAAAAACAAGGAAGGTTATTTCAACATTACAATAAATTGATCCTGAGAGCTCTGAGCCTTCTCTGACGTGGCAGTCCACGGAAGCTGTAAGTGCTTTCTTCTCTTCATGGGTCTTTTAAGTCAATTGTGTTAAAGTAGACTATCCTTGTGCTGGCAAGGTCCTGCATCTGCTGTCCTCCAGGAGTACAGACAGCAGTGGAACAACTGACCTCTTTTCTGTTGGATATCCATTGTTTCAGCTAAATACACATAATGTCCCTGAATATTACTGCTATATCCCAGCAAACCAAATTATTCCAGGCTGTAAAATATATTTCAGTAGATGCATGACAAAAATAAATCTTCCCTCCCATATTCAGTGGTACTGTTTGCCTTGCCTTTGTCCACAATGATGGACGTGGCAATGATGAGACGTGGCTAACAAAATACATTAGGAAAGCATTAAGTACCTTCTTAGCTATCTTTTAACTGATGTGGCAGCTGGGAACGAGGAGAAGGCAGTTCCCCACAGAAAATGAGCAACTGCTCCATAGTCTGGCAGCGGGAGTTTTCTCGGCACCTCCCAGGTCAGCAGGAAGCGAAAGCGCAGGATATGAGCTGTCATTAACAGACCAACTCCCATCGCGCCTTTTCCACCTTCTGTCTCTGCCCACTCTTATCAAACACCAAACCTCAAAAGAGACATTACTCAGTGCTGATAAGGACACCAGCATCTGACCTCCACCTCTGCCTCTCTTTTGCAGAACAAAAGTGAAACATAATCACCTGCCCCAGCATTTTTTTGCTTAAGCGAAGCCTGAATAAATGTGTAGCAGAGGCTTTGATTGATATGTTTTGTAGAGTTGCATGTCTATTTACGAAACTACTTGGGTTCATTTGTCAACATGTGTTCAATTTTTTCCATAGAGAGTGTTACCACTGTAAGTTTATACCCACAGCAAAATTCTCTATGCTGCAATATGAAATTTGCCTTGAAAACAAATTCAGTTGAAAAGGACAGATAAAGATCCAAGTGTTTAAAAGTTATCTGAATGCTGACAGCATTTGGTTAAGAGCACGTAATTTTGATAGCAAACGTTTCGACTTCCAAGACCTAATGAAGACTCTAAAACACACACCTGTGCATGAGGAGGAAAAAGAATGAAAATACAGAGTTCTCAACAGAACACCTACTTTATTTCACTAACTCTCAACTACAACTTATTCTGCAGCCCAGGGCTGGTTTATAACAGCAGAATGAGTTTACTTTTTCTGCAGTCTAGTAAGACATAATAAAGCAATAATGAACCGTACTTTACTAGCTGGATTGCCGAAGCGTTTATGGGTTCTGAGCTTGATGATATTTTTGCAATATGCATTGATCAAATGTTAAGTAATGGTGGAAAAACCCTGTTTATTTTTGAGGAAGAAAAGGGATGGGAAGCAAATATTTTTAAATATAATTTCATTTATCAACATCATTTAAGCTAATTCAAATTGTAATGTTTATGCACATAATACAGTCTTTATTATTAAAGCCATAGCAGATTCTAAAGTAATGTTCATTTTGCAAATGAATGAAAATTAGTTTAATATTACTATTCCCGATAAACTATCTTCAATTAAAATGCTGATGTACAAGATAATGAAAAAGCCACAGTGGATGCAGTTGAGAGTCAAGAGAAATCTTGATATCACAGTGTTATTGCAAACCTATTTTTTCAAAATAAAATATCCCTTTTATCGGTAGGAGATATTGTTCTAACTCTGTGACAGCCATACTCTCCTGGGAACTAGGATGCTACCAGCATTCATTCAAGTCATATATGAATGATCACCTGAGACATCTTTCAGAATGTGAATAAAAGATGAGGATTTACCAGGTCACTGAGTTGTGCTATATTATATTTACAGGAAAAGAAACTGTATACACATCGTAAAAACCATCAATGCACACTTTATGCTCATAGAATCATAGAATCATTAATGTTGGAAAAAACCTCACGGCATCCTGGTCTAGCAGGGCCAGACCCCCCCTCTGAGTTAAGGCAGCACCGTGGAACCCCAAATAAGGATCAATCCCAAAAGGTTCTTCTTAAGCACCTCAAAATACATTAGACACCTGAATAGCAGTGAACTAAAGGATTGAACACTGCTGTACAAGAACATTTGCTCTTAAATGCTTACCTCATATACACACACACACACACACATATATATATACACATGAAATACTGGCATATCGCAGTAAGGCAAATTTAAGGTGTTCAGCTTATATGCAAGTCAGGAGAAGAGATAAAAAAGTCTCAGACAGTTCCTTGAGCGTACGAAATTGCTTCTCAGTTCACTCTCAGGTGCATAATTGCGTAAGATGCCTCCTGCATTTAGATCTAATAAAATGTAACTTACGGGCCCTGTTCAAATCTGATATACATTTGCATTACTGAGAAACTATTCTTTATTACACTAAAATGAGATACAGAATTCCAATGGAAATAACATTCCTCTGCGGGGAAAAAAAACAACACTATTTAAAAGACAGAAAAGGATTTTTTTATTCTCATAGAAAACAACATTAAAAGGGACAATTCAAAGGAACCTGGGGGTGACAAAAGGGTGAGCTATATAGACAAAACATGGACACGATTTAAAAAAAAACCCAAACTATACAATTGTTTTCAGTGTGTTTCCAAATGGGTAAAGTACCTTCTGAATAAAAATCATCTGCTCTTTTCACCATTGCATTTAGGTGCTGTAGGATGCCCTGACAAGTGGCTATTGAAACACGTGGTGACACTCACATAACCTCACCCAGCACATTTTGTTTCAAGTGTGCAAGTTCTGGCTGAAGGGAAGTTCAAGGCAAAGAAATACAAACACCGGTTCTGCTCCCCCAGCTCAAATCCATCCTCCATGTAATGGTTTTCACTACAAGTAAGGCATAGCGGTTCAAGTACTACATTAAAGGTAATCAAACAATGGGAAAGAAAACCACCCGTGAACTGTTTCCAGAAAAGTACTTTATTAGGGAGGATAAAAAGCACTGTTCAGACAGTCCGAATAGGCATGGTCCTCTGCGCTGTCGGGCTCCTCGGGCTCAAAGTCATCCGGGTCTGGGGGCAACTGGTCGGTATCTTCATCGGAAGTGGAAGGGCGCGTGAGGATTATCCGAGGTATCTTCAGCAAGATGCGAAAGATTGCAGAGAAAAGAGTCAGATTAAGAGCAGGGAGGTGTTTAAAGGGGATATTTTAAAGGTACAAGGGAAGCAGGTGATGAGAAAAACATGCGAGAGTTGTAACACCGCAGGGCTTCCTGACAGGCAAACTGTTCTATGCCAAAAATTGCATTGACAGTTAAAGCAAAATTGAGATAAATTGCCTTTTCCTCTCATTAGCTAATTTTAAAAAAAAAAACTTCCATAGGAAAAAAGAAAAAAAAAGATAAAAAGATCTTTAAAAAATAAAGACAAGTAAATATGAAAAATATACATCTACTTTTATTTAACTTCATTATTCATTAAATTCATGCACCTGAAAGCAATAAAGGATTAACAAAGGACCATAAAACATATAAATTATTGATCTTTGAAAAACTGCATATGTTGGATTTTTTACTGACAAAATGTATTTAATAAATAAGTAATTAATAAATATGCATACATGGATTTGATTCATGTTAATTTTTTGGCCAAGAACTTTGTATCCTTTAAGAACTATATTGTAATGTTTTAAAATTCATTTAAATGCTGTAACTGAGAAAAGAGAAGAACATCAGGTTCTTTATGTTTAGCCAAATAATGTATCAGTAATGGTTTGTATCAATGAATGGATTATTACAAATTTAACTCTGATGCACAAAGTCATCCTACTTTTCACTAATTTTCAAAAAAGGTTTAACATGTAATGAAAACAGATATAACAGTAAGTCGATATATCTAATGAGCAGGCAATATAATAATGTGTAATAAATAAAATGTCCATCTTACCAGTAGTCTGAAAATTTTCAAGAAAGGTAATATTTCTTATTTGTTGCATTTCTTCACGCTTTATAAGAATGTTTAATGTTAACACCAATCAATTCAATCATTTATATATTATTTCCTTGCTGTACATTATTTGATTTAGGAAATGACACAAGCACATAGATGCTTCGTGGTTGTTCAGCTAGCCAGCCAGCAGGTTTCTGCATTGAAGTAAAATTAATTATTCCCTGGGCTCCACTGACTGCATTAGCTCTGACTCCACTGACTATCGGGGAGCCTGGCACCCCCCTGGCTCACGGGCAGGCGCACTAGTTTTAAAACCAGGTATAAGTGTAGTTATATTCCCTGGTGTATTGAACGCCCAATTATACGTCCTCCCCCCTCCCTTTTGCTTAGACTAAGAAGGACACATTTCTGGAAACTTTAAATAATCTATATAGATCCTAAATACCGGCCAAGCTAACAGCTCCTGGGAAGATGTGCTTCTGTCATGCACACCTGACAGCACTTATAAGCTTTCCACGCCCTGGATGTTTCTCTTGGCTCTGTTCATTGCTGAAAGATGTTTCTTTCTTAACGATAGCCAGCAGCCAGCTGCTTTGTGCTACGGCAAATGCACATGCTATACATACAGGTGTTATATTGAGTCATATATTGAAATTATGCCACCTCAAAAACTGGTGCGGAGGTCTATGCCCTATCTGAAGCTACCTGCAGAAATATCCAGGACCAGGCTTTGCATTTCATCGAGCTGTCTGTTCAAAGCTCAGGGAAGACCTTTTTTTGCGTACTGTGCCACTCAAAAATAGACATGTGCACATTTCCCCAAGACCAGGCATGCATTGCATTAGCAAGTATGAAGGAAGAGTCGCCGGTACTACTTCTTCCTTCTGAAGAATAGCTCTTAGCCATTTTGAATGTCAGTTATTGAAATACTGTTTATCAGCATGGTCTCTACGCCCCAGCGATCCCACTTGCAAGGAATCAAATCCAAGTCTCTAAAAAAGCTTTTCTTCAAACATTTCATGACTTCTGGAGCCTGACTCTTGCATACTATCTTTCAAATATTATGATGGGACTAGGTCTTACAATCACAAAGTGAATTTAATTGATGAAACAGAAAATAGAAAAAAAAAATTCTAGCCGTTGGTGAGGCATAACCCTAAAAATTTAAACTAATAACATGATGTTCTCGTGGGTTATTCCACTCCACCACCACCCCCAAACATACACACTCAGAGTTTTGATCTGGCACAAAGGTCCTTTGGAGACTTTTCTTTTAGGCACTCTGAAATACTCCTTATTTTAGAGACCATTATTTATTTTAATTATCACCAAAAAATTAGTCCTACTTTTTTTTCTTTATTAATTAATTATCTACAGCTGAAAGAAACATAAATCTGAGATTGTAACAATATTGTTAGAGGGAAGAAGCCCACAGGATGCTCAGTTCTGGCACAAATACTCTTTCGCATTTCTCCCTGTGTTCAATACACTGCAAGCTGCAGTTAGGCTTTCACAACTTTCCCGAAAACTCATCTCATTTCCTTGATGACACACTCTCTCCTACACCCACAGTCTGAAAGCCTGCACACCTTCAGAGCCTGAGCTGCGGCGGAGCCTCTGGAGAACACCCCCTTCCTGCCAGCAGCACGACTCTGCTACCAACGCCCCCAGTTAGGCTCCCCGTTAGACCACCGCCTGCCCACCGGTTCATGCTTGTCCAACATTTCTACGGTAATTGTTATCAACTGCTTCCATGAAATAAGTGGTGTTGGGGGAAGTCTTTCATCTAATCTTTCATGCTGCAGCAGATAAAGACAAACCGGTACCAAATGACCAACCAACTTTCTAGAGTGGAGGCTGAACAGCGTCTCAGCCCAGAAGTGCTGCAAAGGCTGGAAACTGGTGCTCCCGAGAGGAGAGCGGGCTCCGCTCTGATCTACAGCAGTCCCTCCGTATCCTCTCCAGGCAGATGAAAGCTCGCACATACACCCACTCATGCTGATTTGGAGACATACCACTGAGTTTCTCTAACAAATCAAATATTCTGGTCCAAGTGCAGCCATAGCCTCTGTCCCTCTGCTTTCTGCACGTCTTCCTGCCCACTCTCCCTCTGAAACCCCATGTGAACCCATACTGCTGCTGTCCCCAAATCCACTGCTGCTCCTTCCTCTGTGGCCAATCATCCTGCTCTGTGCCCGTCTCCCCGACGGGATGTGGAGGAGCACTGATTTCTTCACAGCTGAATCATAGGTACCAATGACAAAACAACTCTTGGGTGCGGATTGTGTCACCTACGCAATTGCAAATTGAGAGCAAACCCAATTAAGTAATAGAGTATGCATTTGTACAGGTCTAACTCAGTGAAAAGAGGCTCAGGCCTCTACTTTCTCCCTCCTAGCATCAAAAGTTGTCAATTAATCTCCTGTAAAAAAAACCCAACACAAAATGGATGTAAGAAACACACATCACAGTTCTAACCACAGTAGCCTTTCCATCTTCACCTAACTATCCCCTAAGAACCCAGCACTCTCCATCACTGCCTTCACATACAACCTAGCTCCAGGAAAATCACAACCTAAGCTTTATCCACTTCCTTTCCTCTTCCAGTTTTGTTTTTTAAAAAACAAAACAAAGTAACAAAACTCAACAACTCTAAGCTTGCATTATCTTTTGTTCCATCTTTTTCTCAAACCCAGTGCTTCTCTTCCCAGAATCCCAGGGGGATTTTACCCTTGCTTTAAGATTTCCATGCTTATCTTCATTGACCACAGCTTCACCCTATTAAATAGGCATGCTTTGCTCTTGGAGCTTTTCTTTAATATTCATATTTGAATGTACATTTCCTGGTGCATCACGACTGAGGGAAGACAGGAGAACAGATTTCATGTGCAAAAAAAAGTCACAGCAAAGAGGAAGCATACTATTTCCACTGCCCATTACAGGCAGGGCAAGACAGAGACATTTAGGATCGAAACAAGGAAAACCTTTCCAGCATGGGCAGCTGAGCTCGAGTTGCTTGCCTAAGGCATATGGGAAGGTGTGGAATTTCCATCTTCCACCAGTAACTCTTGAGAAGAACGTGATCCTGGTGTAGGAGGACAGATTATCCAGGATCTTGTGTCATTCCATTGCTTTACTCCACTAGTTTTTACTGAATAGTGTCTGAACTTGTTTAAAATATTTCTCTTGAAATCGCAAAGTCCTCCTACGCACTTTCCATCATCATGCACTCATTATTAAAATAATACCTGAAGCACCAGTCAATCCCAAACCATCAAAATATGTAGAATACTTTTTCAGAAAAATGTATGATTAATCATTTGAAACAGGTTACTATTTTCCTTTTTTCCCCTGAAGTTATATTTTCAGTGCCTAAAAAGTAAACTTCACAAAGGACATGTCCTGTACCAAAACCAGTGTGTTCACTATGGGAATTTCTTCCACTACCTTGTTTGCATCTTTCTTACACTTTTTCAACATAAACACTAAGACTCCGGAAACTAAAAAGATTCACTAAAAAATTTCATTTTTGTTTAAATCAGGCATAACTAAAAATCAAATTATTTCAGACACTCTAATGGAATTACCACCCTCCATTGAAAATTGAAGTCCTTCAACTGAAGCACAGACATGGGCTGTCTGTGCACTCCTAGTCCACTGCAAGAAGCAGTAAAACAAACCCGCCTAAATAACCTGGGGCAATTCAGCTGCGGTGTTGGCTGCAAAAATTCTTTCATATTGAAACAGGATAGGAACAAACCCACAACTAGCTATGATGCTTCAGTTGAAAGCATCTTCTTAAAGCATGATAAACGAGATGTCCTGCCAACAGGTTAACATCCAATAATTTTTAACTTCCAGTTGTGCACGTATGCTTTCCTTTTCCACTTCTAATAAAAATGTTTGTCCGAAAGGTTGCAGAACAGTCCATAAAGGACAATCATTATGTCTTTTTATAACCTTTTCAAAACCAAAACCAAACAGAACAAACCCTATCATCTTTTTTCTCTTTTATAAGCTTTCCCCTTCCCCTGACCTCCCCCCTCACAGGTCCATACTCCAATCTTAGCAGAAGAAGAACTCTCTCAAGGCAAGAGTCACAGCTAAAGCCCGAGCTTCACATGAAAGGCGTAACCAGCAGCGACAGGGCAAAGCACGGCTGAGAGCAAGGCCAGCTGCTGGGGAGAGAGGCTACGAATCAGAAGGTGATTCGACACATGAAAAGCCCAAGTTTGAAAGAATAGGGGCAGGGGAAAAGGATTTGGATTGGCCTCTTGGAAGAAAGCTAGACATACTTTTAACCCTAGTTCAAACAGATCACTTTCTAAAGAAAATATTCCCCAGCTAGAAAATACCTCTAATAGGGAAGCCTGCCTAGTTCAACTCCATGTATCTAAACAGTACGTATTTTTGAAATTTGACTTAACAGCTGATCTTCACTGACACCAGTGCTAAGGCTGGTACCCTTCAGCTGGTGGAAACAGGGGAAAATAAAATAATGTCCCCAGTTGAGAGCATTTGCAGGGGTTTGCGTAAACCTCATGAATATTGTTAAGATTTCATACTTAATTTTACCTTTTTCGTCATCACTGGTGATGGCAGTAGTATTTTAGACTTGAACAACAGGAAATTCAGACTTCTTGCTAAACAATGAAAACATGCCTTTGCTAGATGCAAAAGATTGCATTTGATAATGACTGTATTCATAGAAGAAACAGCCTAAATCAAATTTAAGGTGAAGGAGGACATTGTCATGCCTAAAAAATGTTACACAGCTGGATTTTTAAATAATAGTTTTAAAAAGAAGATGCCAAAATGCATCCAACAAGAACAGCAGAGAACGTGCTGATCAACTGCTGCACGGTTCAGACCAAATTGGCACCTAGTAGCTTTTTTAATTAAAGCAATGTGATGTTTCGCAACCAAAGACAGAGACAACGGATAAAAGCAGCCTTCTCCCCAAAAGAAAACATACAGGAAATACAAGTTAAAGAGGGAGAAAAAGATCTAATTGATTCCTTGTGAATTTATTACCCACAAGCAATCTCACTGCCAGGAGGAAGCGGGCAAGGCAGCCAAGGTGCGGCGGGGAAGGCGGCTGGGGCAGGGGGTGAGAGGGGCATGACGAAAACCACCTAATGCGCAGCCACATGTATGAAACTGTATGAATTTGCAAACCCCGTCTAGGCATTCAACACAGCTTCCCTTTTGTAGCATGTTATCAGGATCATTTTAACCAGCATGTGTTTTATGGTCCACCCTCAATGCTCCTGGTCTCGGAAATCCCTGGCTGCATCCCTTTCCCCGGCGCGTTACAGTGCTATTTCACTGCTTTGGCAGTGCGGCCAAACTCCAGAAATCGTGAAGTCAGATGGAGAGAGAGGTATAAACCTCTCCCACACCCTGGGAAAAATAAAACTATGATCAGGCACAGATGAAGTGCCTCGTTACACTGGGCAGCAGAAGACCTCTGCACAAGGAAAGCGGGGTGGCCCGTGCTGCTGCACTCAGGGAGCGGCCAGCTCATGACAGCACCTATTGCTGCTCGGGGTTGCGAGAGGGCAGCACGTAATTCAGTTCATCCTTATGCCTGGAGCAGCCACACTGCTCTCCAGCACTGCCAAAGACTTACACCTGAGCTTTAGCACCGTGTTTTTGAACACACTGCCTCGGTTTTGTGTGCAGCAGTCCGGTGAGGGCCCTGAGCACGGGCTACTCCACCAGCCCGTCCCTCTTCCCCAAGCTCGTTGCTCTTCCCACACTGTGCCTGGTGATTTGCTCTGAAATCTAATTCAGCTCAGCGTGATTTTCTGGAGGTTCAATGCACCAGACAAGTGCCGCTCCAGGTGCTTTCCCCTAAAATTTCCTCTGTGGGAATTTTCTAGAGATTGGTATCTTTTAGAGGCCAGGTTTAAAACGGGGTATTTTCTCCTCTTCTTATTGGGATAGCAAGAGAACACGTTGAATGTTTTATCAGTAGTATATATTATATTTGGGCATGTTACATTTAGAGCGAAGCTCCTTTCTGTTCTTCCTATCCGGCAGTTCAGTGCCTCCCAAGGGCAATGCACAAGGCAAGGAAGGTGGAGTTCAGTCAAACTCACCATCGCATTGAAAGATCAATGTCCATTGCGTCATATCTGCAATGCCATCGGACACAAAAGGCTTTTATATGACTCAAACTGCTTATGAAAATTGTCCTTGCTCCATTTCTTTCATCTTCTAATGTACTACTGAATAGCGACTTCCCTGACACTGGAACCTGATACATAGATTTTCATTTAAGTGCTTTCTGTGTAATCATTTATGGCCTGATGCTATAAAAACATTGAAGAAAATGCATTGCTTTTATCACATCGGGAGACCTAAAAGGTACTGCCCCCGTAAGCAGTGCTACCCACAGCCCAGGTTACCAATCCTTTGATTTTGAAGAAAGCTCATCACCCCTGTGAAAGGCAGCAGTCGTACCTGAAAGCCTGCAGGAATTCAGTACAGCCTCCTCCCCTGCTGAATTCTCGCAGAGTCCATGAGGACGCCTTTCACAAGGGGAGATGTTGCTGATCATTTGTGTGGTTGTTCAAATATTTATCCTCTTTTACTCTCAAATAGTATGCTATGTCCTACAGCACGGTTCCAGGTGCCTTGCTTGAGTCTACTTGTCTCTTGTATGTATTTTTGCTTATATTGTCTGCAGTGCTTATATTGTCTACCATATGATGGGTTTACTTCGTAGATTTTTTTTTCTTTAACTTCAAGGTATTTGAATATGGTACCTTGAAAAGATCAATTAATGACTTTTCTGTTTAAAGGTTTTTCCTATTTAGCATTGTTAATTACAAGCTCTGCAAAATCCAAGAATTCAAAGTTTGAAGTGAGTTAATTCTGACCGAGTCCTATGAGAAAACTACTTAAAAGGAAGAGAGGAAAAAAGGTACACTGTGCAAACAGAAGCATTTGTTTGGAGCAGGAACTTAATCCCAAATTCACAAAATAAATTCCCTAACCACTACACTATGGAGGTAAATACAGCGCCTATACCACACACCTTTTATCTTTCATCCTGACTCAGAAATACTCAGTTACTTAGATAAAAGTGGAATCAAACCAGCAGATGAAATGGAGAAGGAGATCACATGGCAGATGGGTGCTTACACTCCGCTGAAGCTCACACGATCAGTACAGGGTTAGCTAAGCCAACCAGGCTGCACATGGGCTTCTTTGCAAGCATGTATAAACCTGCACAAGATGCAAGGCAGTGAGGAGTCAGGCTCCTGACTTCTAAAACTAACTTACCTCATCAAAATACAAAATAATAATATAAAAATACCAACACCCTTATCTGACAAGATTAAGAGTCATGAAAATGTTTTGGAGAAGAGATAAAGCAGTTCTTCATAAAAAACTTGAAGACTGAACTATTAGGTCATATGGTGTTATGGGAACAGGTCAATCAAACACTGCCTGTGAGCAAGGTCTTTATTGTTTAAAACGAGTTTCAGAAGAAATCTGTCTTTGATCATGATAGGAACATTCTGAATCCCACTTCAGTTGTCTTCTTTTATAGGGCTTCTCTGACCTGAGTATTCTACTGGTTTTGCTTTTAAAATTGAAAAAAGACAGACAATGACTAAAGAAACAAGGAAGAAGTTTTATTATGTTTAAGTTGTATGATTACAATTTTCTGATATGGCTAGAACTAACCTGCTCAGATGAATAAAGAAAGGGTTTGATACTTAGATTTCTGAAGATTTTTAACTGATATAAGTGCATCAAGACTTTTTCCTGGAAAGCCTATATCAGCTGGAAATGAAGAAGATAGATCTGCTGTGATTCTCATCCATGAAAGGTTTCTCATGACTTGCATCTAAACAATATGGGAGAAAAGCAGAAAACCAGCAACCAATGTATTGTAGGAGCACGGTATATGCTAATTCACTTTCTGCAGGCACAGGAGCATTTCACTTTGATATACATTACACATTCTAGTACACCGAAGTTGTCTGTTTTCTCACCATATTTAGGAACATTTGGTATTTCTGCATTTTTAACAGAGCAACCAAAACATTTGGCTTTTTTAGCGTGAAGAATTTCTTCAGATTTTTCCAATACTGTAAGTTTCTTTTACACAATCACTTTTCATTGATAACTCTTACTTTAAACTTCCTTGAAAATCTTTGATATAAGTGATACTTGTACACCTGGTGAACTATATGAAAAAATCTAATTGAGGAAATTCCCAGGGCAAAGGCATACAATTAAAGAAAATAATATGGTAAGAATTAAAGTGAAATACTAGATTAAAATATTTAAGAGATTCGATATTAATTACAAAGTATCTAATATCCTTATGATGTTGATAGCCCCAAAAATGGATCAAAGACGATGACATGATGATGCACGTCATGAAGTGATAGGAGATGCTGAAACCTGTCAACACTCTCCATTCAGTCAGACAAAATCCATTGGGAATTTCAGTCAGAGCTTGAATGAAAATATTTTTGACGGAGAAAGACTGTGCAGAGTTGGTTCTATGTTTGAGAGGATGAATAGGAAATAAGGAGCAGAGGGCAAAAGACAGAAGAATATACAACTGGAAACAAAGACTCCAGAATCCAAGTTAAAGTTCCTTCTGTTAAAGTCAGCATGGGGCACTATTGGCAATGTTTGTATCCCTGATTTTTTTTCCCCTGTAGTTAGACATGCAATATTTTACAGTCTGCATGTAGATAGCCATACCAGTTGTGGTTCTAATCTGTTATATTTTGATGCATATCCTTACATAGATACTCTTATTTTAAGATTACCATTTTAAAATCCAAAGACTCAGTTTAAGTTCAATTAAAATATTTTTATTTTTATATATATGTATTAAACAAAGTAAAATAAACAGATTCCATATTTTTGAGGTGTGATTAGCATAACTGAGACAAGTCTATAAAATATGGTATGTAAAAAAATATCTAATTGTAATTAAAGATCTGGGGCCTCTACTTTTCAATAAAATACTCAATCATAATTAAAACCAAGGGCAATTCTCATTTTTCCTTGCAAAATAATGACTCGGAGTGAAACAACTTTTCATTGTTTGTCCAATTAATTACTGGTCATTCACATTGTCATGAAATCTTAAAGCTGGCACAAAGGGTTTGAAATTGAGTTTGGCTGGATGAGTTAACAATTCAAACAAGCCTTTTAGAAGAAGTTACAGCAACCAGGCCCATGGAGAACAGAGAGGAAACCTGAATCTGGCAGCAGCATCGCCCTTTGTAATGTCAGAGCACCAGGCTCAGAGACGGGATGGGCGATGGCAAGAGATGGCTAAAGGGCTATGGCTAGCAAGAGACAAATATTATCACAGATAGCATATGCAAAGAGGATGTTTATTAAAATTCAAAAAAAATAAATAGATGAACACAGAGTCTCTGCTGGAGGGCAGGAAGCAGTGATGACATGGAAGAGAAAGTGAAGAAAGATGGGCACCATCCAGCACATAATTCAGCTTTTGCAGGAAGAATAATAGGAGCCTTTGGCTTCTTTGCCACCATGCTTCTCTCCTTCCCTCCCTTGATGTAGATGCACCCATCTTCTCTTGAGACCTAGTCAGAAATACAAAGGAAACAAACCTTCCTAGATTCCTAGCAAAGAAGAAGATTCTGTGTTAAGGTCTTACTGCCATCTGCTTATCTGAACATGCAGAGCATGTCCTCCATAAGAAGCCAGGCTGTAAACATTTTTCAGATAAGACAGTTACTGAGGAATAAGAGGAACTTCACCAGAGTAAACCCAGAGCAAGAGCAGATGAGATGCTGACCAGTTCCCGAGTCAGCAGGATACTCCTCAAAAGCCCATAATCCCTAAGACTGATGAATGCTGCTCTAGGTTAAAGGCAATAACATACACGATTTGCTACAGCACAAAGATTTTGATTAAAAAAAGAAACAAAACCAGAAATACAAATGTTTCTCCACAGAAGAACTTGCACATTGGCTACTTTTGACACTTGGAACATATTCAGCCAGTTGACTTCCTCTGTGCACCATGCTCTAAGTTAAGTAGCTTGGTCTAATCTGCCGCCTCCTCCCCTTGCAGCTGAAGAACTTTAAAGGCAGGCATTATTTTCCAAGAAGCATACAACATAAAAAATGGTCATTTCCTCTTTTTGGCTGAAAACATTAAGAGTCAGATACAACTGCAACAGATCCAGGCCACTAGCAATGTGTGAATCAACCCTTTCAACAGTGGTTCCTCTAACAGGAAGCCTCGCGCTTCCTGCAATGCAGGCTAAGACCATAAGAAACAGCTAGCAAGTAGAGCTGGACAAAAAAAAAAAAAAAAAAAAAAAAGATTGGAAGCATTTTCAACTGGAAAATAAAACTTGACTAAATGTTTCACAAGGTGATGTTGGAGACCAGAGGCCTCAAAATAAGTTTCTTTAAGCAACTGAATAGAAGAGAAAACCTTTGTTAGTCCATCTCAGACAAAAGCTGCAGCTCAATCCTTCTTAAATAGTAATCCACACAGGAAACCAGATTTGCATGGTCTATTTGCTTATTTTTCAGTCAACTAACAAATCACATTCAGTTTTTATTGACCATTCACATTTTTAAAAATAGTGTGGTCTTTGATTATAGTCTTTTATATAATAGATGAACTTTCATTTTTTGCCATTAGCTGGGTTGTGAATGTTATTCCTGGAAAAGGATAATAAAAGGCTGGAAGAAGAGGAATCAAACAAAGCATTCCTCTAGCATTTGCTGTAGGAGACACAGTTGTTGCTTCGTGGTACCTCAGCCTTAATACATGCAGGATGCTTTTTGACCTTAATCATTCAGATACCTTGATCTTCTTATACCTTCCTAGTAAAGCCATAATTTCACGTGTGCAGGCAGATGACCATGATTGGGGTAGGTCTTCAGAGAGTTGAATTTTTTAAAGAAGCTCACAAAAGTGGGTCAGATTTCTCAAAGTCACCCTGGGGGCTCAGCCATTTCCTTCTGTGACATGTGTGGTAGGCTTAGTCTTGTCTGACATCAGTCACCTAAAATATGGGCATGCAGTCTTAGCCTGTCACACAAGTTCCCCCTTGAGTCAAAAGATAAAAATGGTCATGTCCAGGTAGCAGCTCAACCTCTCCCTCCTAAAAGAGGCACCCTGGAGATGCTGCTCCTTCCATTAGCTAGAGAGGGAGTCCAGACAACAGAATAAACACTTAAGCTGGAGGGAATGGACACCACCCTTAAAGCCCCCAAACCAGAGTGCTTCAAAAGCTCTGGTCTGCTGCGCTGGTGCTTATCCAGGAGCTGAGCTCCTCCAGAAGCCACATCCCGGCTGCAGTGACAGCCAAGTAAACGCATGGTGGGGTCACTGATCTTTGGTACGTGTTCTCCTCCTACGCAGCCACTCACAAGTTTTGTGCCAGTCTTTACCACCTTTACCAGCATTAATGACAGACAACACAAAGTACTTAGCTAAGAATCATTTGTTACTGGGGCCATCTTACTTACTGTTATGACGTGGTTTACCGTCGGGAAGGGGCTGCCCTTGGATGAAGCTTCAGTGGAACCAGCATCTAGGGCGTCGGGTTCTGAAACGAGGGATGCCTTTAAAAACAAAGCAGCAGAAACGCATGGGTTTATTCTGAATGCTGTTTAAGAAGAGCAGTTCCCTCCCTCTCAGCTTAGTATACAAATGCCTGGCCCTATTGTTATATATGGTTGCACAACGAAAGCAAATGAAATTGCAATTCTTGCTGTTCCCCATTTTTGATGAACACACTGTATATTTGAACTGTTGAAATGGTCAGTTCAAGAGTAAGAAGTTCTAACACATAGTATCAAGAGAAAAGTGCTGGTTATTTGTACACAGATTAGTCCTGTGGTCAAAACATTAGGACTCCTATAGCACACCTGAATGCATTAATTCCTTCTCATCTCCCACACACACAAAAAGCGGAGATTTTTTTTCTACATTCTTTAAATAGATGAATGATTCTGCCATCTTGTGGGAGACAGAGAAATCATAACTATTTGTAGGGTAACAGCAGCAGGACAGAACAGTATGGAGCAGAAATGTCTTCTCTTTTTTTACTTGTTTCACTATTCATTAAAAGAACAGACATTAGTAGCTAGTGTATTTCAAATAGCCCCAAAAATAAGAATGAATTATAGCCTCGTGGAGCAACCTGAGCTAAGTGGTTGATTTTTAAGATACTGACTTTACCAGAAACTCTGCTCAGAAGTTAAAGGTACAGCAACTAAAAATCCTGATTTTTTTTTCCCCTGATGATCTGATAATGCAAAATCTGTAAAGAATTATTTAAATTCTCTCACACCTGTTAAAATAAAAAAATTAGATAAGGATAATCCTTTCATGAAAGAAAAAAGGTAAAATGATACTGAATTTTATCCATAATCAACCTTTTAAAAAGTGTTAAGCTAACTTCCATATGTGGATTGTGGAACACAATCCTCTATCAATAAGTCTATAGCATAGTTTTACAAAATTAGTAGGTTAATGTATCGTTAATTTATCTTTGGCTGATATATGTTTTATCCTTATTCCTGGCTATTTAAGAGATGTACAATATTGCTTGCTCTATCCTACCTTAATTCATCAAGGAGTATACTGGAGTAAAAACTATTAATTTAAGCAAGTATAAATGACAGTTTAAGAGAACAAGCGCTGAAAAAAATTATGGACCAGTTTCACCTCAAAGTAATTTTGTAGAGGCTCTCCTCCCACTCTACTTTTCTCAGCAGGTGGAAACCAAACAGTAGGTCAAAAATATATATCACAAAACTGTACATGATCACCACTGCTCTTGGGAACCTCTGAAGCTCAAGAGAGTGGCTTCTTCTAGGAAGGATGAGGCTTGAGGTGGAGCAGCCTGAGAGACACATTTATCCCTTGGCACTGTAAGCCTCCATCAGAGGAGTTACTTTGAGCTGTTCTCTCCCAACCAAAAATTACCTCAGAGAAACAAGCTCTTCTAATTTATATTTCTTTGTAACAGCTGCAACGAACTCATCTTGTAGATCTAACACAATCTCATAAGAAAGCTTCTTGGACCAAGTACAGCTGCATTTGTGCTTACATAACTGCTTACTAAGACCATTATTTTCCTTTACAAATCAGCCATTTAAGTGAATAATATTTTGTTAAGCACTTTGAACATAAAGATCTGAAAACCAGAATATAATAAGAAGGAATACAACAATTTAATGTCATTATAATATCTTTAGAACGTAGTTTGGGAAGTATCTAAAAAGCTAAGGCAAGCCTAGATCTAGATCTCAAATTCCCCAACTCCAACTCCGAGTGATTTGATTTAAAGATAAGAACAAGAGAACACACTCCACATTGACAAACCACCCATCTACCTCTGCCACTCTGTCTCCTGCTTGTACCCCAGCCAAGTCTCCTGGACCTTCTTTTGGCAGCCGTGCAATCACGATCCCCTGGTAACACAAAAGACAGGTTTCAGACCTGACAGGGTTTCTTCCATTGTTCTTAGATGTAAAAAGCAAACAGGAATTAATTCATTTTCAAGACTTGTTGTTCTGCTGCCTCTACTAAAATAAAAACTTAATGTCTTAGCACATTAGCAAGAAAAAAAAAAAGCCTCCATGACTGACACATACAACAATGAACAAAAGTCATTAATTGTTTATACTGTGCCATGGGGGACAGACTGGGAAACAAAGATTTATTTAAATGATAATTAAGTGAGAAGATGCGAGAAATACTTCTCTCAAATCAAGTTAGCTCCTGCGAATGAGCAAATGGGATGGGAGAGGCATGTGGATTGCCAAGGGAGTGACCCCAAATTGAGGTAGAAAGTGGAAACTAGCCAACAGTGTTTCAGCCATCAGGCTGTCTTTGGAAAATCATTGGTTTACATCAGGTTTTCCCTGCAAAATCATCCCTCCAGGAGCTTCCTCATCAAAATCTACTGCCGGCTTCCACTTTGGGAAGTAATTTACCCATGTTTACCCTTGTTAGCTTTATTATGAAGACAGTGATGTTACATTGAGGACAACCTCAGAAAGAAAACAACAAAACACAATAGCTTCAAAGAACTGCTCCTCAGTTTCTTTCTAATGATTACTAGATAAATTTTGAGTAATGAAATGCACCTCATCATTGTCTTTACATGGAGATGAGCCCTTTCCACCAGCAATGCTAATACCAAGACTCCCCATTTGACTGCACACAGTAATGGTTATCTGGAAAAGAATTATAATGGATAAGTGGCCTGATTAATCAAAAACATTGCCTATTAATTACATGAGCAATGAAAATCTACCTCCCACTCTGAACACCAGCAGATTTGCCCGAATAGAGCTCAGCCCAGAGAAAAATGGTGCTATGCTTCAACACTGGCTGTCATGGTTTAATCTCAGTCGGCAGCTAAGCACCACGCAGCCGCTCGCTCACTCCCCCCCACCTGGTGGGATGGGGGAGAGAATTGGAAGAGCACAAGTGAGAAAAACTCGTGGGTTGAGATAAAAACAGTTTAATAATTGAAATAAAATGATAATAATAATATGATAATAATAATACACAAAGCAAGTGATGCACAGTACAATTGCTCACCACCTGCCGACCGATGCCCAGCCAGTCCCCGAGCAGCGGCCCCCCCGGCCAGCTTTCCCCAGTTTATGTACTGAGCATGACGTCACATGGTATGGAATGTCCCTTTGGCCAGTTTGGCTGTGCCCCCTCCCAGCTTCTTGTGCACCTCCAGCCTTCTCAGTCGGTAGAGCATGGGAAGCTGAAAAGTCCTTGGCTAGTGTAAGCATTACCTAGCAACAACTAAAACATCGGTGCATTATCAACTTTGTTCTCATCCTAAATCCAAAACACTGTACCCAGCTACTAGAAAGGAAATTAACTCTATCCCTGCCGAAACCAGGACACTGGCACATGCAAGACTAGTCTTTACTCTTCAATAACACCAAGAATGCATTATTTCTCCAGGTTTCGGAGTCATGCCAAAACCGTGTAAGGATGTCTATAAGGCTGCTGACCAAACCAGTTGTTTCATAAAACCCACCGATTTACTGAGCATTCACAATGGCAACAAAGCCAGTACACAGGAGAAGTGAAAAGTAAATATTTTTTGATAAGTTTATTAAAAACCTTTGCTTTGGAACCGCATCTACAGTCTGATTTGCTTACTCTCAACTCTTTTGAGAACAGATAACTGAATTTGAGCACTATTACAGTAATTTTCTTTTCTTTAAATAGGCTTTTGTATGTATGTTAACTCCGTCAAAAGTTTTGACAGTACACTAACTGTTGACTTAAAAGTAAAAATATCAGGAAGCTTTTAAAAAAGCAGCATAAATTGTAATCTATCAAGTCTATTCTTCTCCTGCTGCTATTGGCAAAAATTTAGTACAAAATCTTAGATAATTTTTTGAATTTACAGAATTCACAACAAAGGCCAAATAAAATTAGTTTCAAGTTCCAAAGACAGCTTACATTTAAGAATTCTCCCCCCAGTTTGTTTTTTTTTTCCTTTAGTAAATAATATGCTTGGTAGTAAATAATAATTTGCTAATTTCTAAAACAACAATCACATTAAATTTAAAGAACACCTTGCCATAGTGTAGTGGAATCTGAATGCAAGTTGCATTTCACCTTATCACATTAGCAAAATGCTCTTATTTTCATTGATTTGCTTCATATCTCTAAGACAATTCAGGCTTGAATAACTTGTTATATTTTATAATTAAGAATATTTCAACACCGCTGCATTTCAAAATTTAACAAATGTATGCAGTTACTCTTGCACATGTAACATACTCATCTGAAATTCCTAATTCCTAAAAAGGTACCCTATCAGTCAAATGAAAACCACCCTGCCAAATGTTGCTTAGACTTAGCATTACCCGCACGCTCAAGACGTCACAAGTCCCTGATTACCAGCAGTGCTTTGGTGACAGGTCCCAGCACAGGTGCCACCCCAGGCGAGCTGCCTTTCCTGGCGCTGCATCCCACCACCCCGGAGATGCAGTGCAGTTCTGCATCTCCCGCCCCATGGGCGGTCAGCAGAGGTGTACCTGGCCACCCCTGGGAGCCAACCCATAAAGCATGTTTCCTCCTCGTGTGCTCCAAAGCATGCCAAGACAGGATATATCCACTGAGTTCAGAGTATAGCTTTCTCCGTAAACTTCAGCCCAAATCTTGTAGTTGTCACTGTTGAATTTTCACTTGAACATTCCCATCCCTTTTCAGGGGACAGAGGCTTTCTCATGCCGTGAGGGTAAGGCCATGCCACTGATCCTAAACCATGGACTAAGTGAAGACTTAGCTGAGTGCCCATCTGCGCACACCCTTGGCTTGACCTTACAATAGCAAAGCTGGATATATAAAATGAGACAGTATTGAATGGCCACAAAGAAAGGTTTGTTACGGTTTTTTTTTAATGGAAAACTCTTTTTCTGTATAAGCCAGTGGGAGAAAGGACAAACCTCAGCTTACACTCTGTGAAAGATAAGTCTCACGACATCTACCATGCAACGTCCCCCCTTCTTTGCATCTTTTATAAACTGCCTTGCACAAGAAGTAGACTTCCCCACAGACACGTGGACTTCCCCACCGACACGCGGAGACCCCCATCGGCAAGCCCAGCCCATGCAGCAGTTCAATACCTTCAGCGGGGGCTGCAGTGCATCCACTGCCCTCAGTTCCTCTGGGATCCGGCCACCCTCGCCAGGGAAGCTGCCCGCTGCCGAGACGGGTGGCTGCACCTTAGCGTTAGTCCCTGGAAGAGTCTTCCCTTTCATTGCCGACTTGTGGTTTTCTTGAAGAGCTGTTCTGGTATTTCTCTGATCTCTCATGCTGTCGTTGGTATCAAAAAGGCTGCCGGAAAACTTGGAAATAGGTTCCTGGGGGTTAAAGATAAAAAAGGTAAACACGGCAACAGCAAGGAGAATACCTATCTGATACCCAGACCCTATCTGTGGTAAATTGGATTTGTTCCTCTCTATCACATTGCTGTACATTAGGATTTGTTTCACTGAAGACAAAACTGCAACTTTAAAGCAAATATACAAGTATCTTTCTTTCACCATTATTTCTCTGGGCATGGTTTTCCCCTCAACATGGGGGTGGAAATTGTGGGAACAGGGACAGGACTGAGATTCATACAGCCTTTCTCTAGATCCCCTGGCACACACAAGCACATATAACACACATATACCCAACTAATTCCTGCAATGCCCTATGAAAAGGATGGAGCATGAGAACGAGACTATTTTGGGCAGCCTCTGGCAGCTCAGTAGCACTGAATCCGCTGCTCCAGGGCAAGGAACCACACACATGAGGCAAAGAGCTTTCCATACAGAAAATAAAACATTTCTCATAGTTCCTCAAGGCTCACGTTCTATTTTTGGGAACACAGAGGGAAGGCAAGCCCCTACCTTGCATCTACGTCTCTAAAAGAAGATTTTGTTTAAGTAATTGGATTGACTTTATTTAGCTGCAAATGGCAGTGAGTAGAGACCTGCAAACTTAGTGATTTAGGGGTCTACTGGAAGTGGAGCCTCAAAGGTGAGGCATCCCAAAGCCTGCTTTGAAGCCTGGCTCTAGGCTGTACCTACTCTGAGATGCAGTGAGGAACTGACAATGTCACCCTATGTTTAGCTAAACCACAAGGGCTTGAAAAGAGAAATACACAATTAAAACACATCCACCAAACAGTTGAAGCTTCAGACAAGTCTGACTGCAAAACACAATGACATTTTCCAGTTATCAGTTATGCTTAGCAAAGTGGTTAAATGAAATTCAGCCACAATGTCCAAATTCTGTTCACATTTTATGAACGCTTTATTTATATTTAGCTGATTTTTGCTCCTTAATTTGATGTGTAAGGTTGAATCAGATCTTCATATTACCATAATTCTTCTATCTTCTGTTGGCAGGAAAATGATGCAGCAAACAAAGGTCAACACCTTTGAAAATAAACCCCATAACTGTCTTCCTAAGCTTGGAAGTTTAATACCAGAAATAAAAAGCAGTGGCATTACCATGAACAGCTGTGCAGAAACCCCACTGGACACTTTATTTTCAATCTATATCGGAGCTTTCCCACAATCTCTTTTTGGTTGGGATGGAAAGAAGCATCGCCAATGCCGGGGAGAGCAAACAAGGCATGATTGCTTCCTATTTTCACTTAAAATTAGAAGGGAATTTGTCTAGCTTTAACTCACATAAAACATTCATTATCTTTCGTCTCTTGAGAGATTCCTCTTTAACGGCGCCAGGCTGACTGTGGTGCAGTGCTGTGGTGCTCGTGGGTGCCGGGGAGAAAGGCCAGGAGCAAGTGCTGGGAGTGGGGGCTGGAGGAGGGGGCGCACCAGCAGCAGTCGGGGGCTAGAAAGGGAGCAGAGGTCCTGGCAGAGGAGCAGGAGCCCCAATTCCTCCCTCAACTCCCAGCAAACATCTGGAGGAAAGGCTGGTGAGCAATGCCCTGAAAGGGAAAGGCTGCAAGAATGCAATCACAACCTCCTTTTCCCAGGCTATGAAGAGAAGACAGCCAAGCTGCTACCCAGGTGACAGACACCTGGTGGGCACAAGCTAGAGAAACCACAGCATCCAGGGTTTCCCAGACGTCAGCATCCTGGAAGAGCGCTACCCAAAACCAAACATGCAGTGGAGCAGCACTGCAACCTCACTTTTCTACCATCCAGTCCCCGGGAGACATTGAGCTTCAAGCGCTGCTAACAACCTGCTTACCTGAAAGAGATGGAGGGATGTTGGTAACTGGGGATATAAGTAGGAGTAAACTAAAAAATGTTATGTATCTCATCATTGCTCAGGTTACTCAACCTGCAAGTTGCACTGTACTCTTGGGGGTTGGATGGATTGTTTAATTGCAAGCCGAGTAAAGGAATAAAACATTGAACATGATTCTGTACCCTCTGCACAAGCAAGGACATGGAAGTACAGGCAGTGCAGCCTCCTGCTAACCCAAAGTGCTCGGCAGTGTAGCACTGTGAGCAGATTGTAGTTTCTTGATGGACACACAATGTTGTCCCTCCTGACTTCAAGGAGACTACCTACATCATCAGGATTCTCCAGTTCCTCCGCTTCTTGCTCGGGACTGATCCTTCCTTCCCTCCATTTTCCATTAGGAGAGCTGAATTTGTACAGGTTACCACCATGAAAACTTTCCTTTCCTTTCAACGAGGCCCAGCGAGAGCCCTGGGTGCTCCAGTTATGGCCACTGTACAGTTTCGGAGACTTGGGAAGCCACTTAATAGACTCCTGAGAGGAAGATGACAAAAAAAACATATAGGCAATGAATAGATTTTAAGGAAGTGATTGAAGTATGTACATGCAGAAATCGTCTGGCAAGTTCTGCAAGGTATTTTAGTATCTTGTAAATACTGGGTTTCCCCTTTTTACCTTGAGAGGTACCTTCAGTCCCAGAGAGATGCTTTGCCAGTCAATAGGCAATACTGGTGACAAAAAGAACAAGCGAAGGCTGCTGAAATTAGTGGAAGCCTTCAGGGACTTACATGAGCATGGAACCAAGCCCACCTTCAGCATCGTAAAGAAGAATTAATGATCAACAAGAGTCTTCAATAATGTTATACTCTGTACTATTAAGAAAACAAACAAGAGTACTTAGACCTTTAGTGACCATCTCATGACCTGAGTTAAGAAAAACTATCAAGTCACCCCCCTCTTTTCATTATTCATTAAATAAAATGTTCCATTTGTTGAATAGTCCCAACAGAAAGTACAATACTAAATTGATCTTTTCAGGTTTGCTGATTTTCAAAGTGGTTATAGTCCAGTTTTCCCAAAATGTCCATTACTTATTTACATCCAAAAAACTCCACCTCTATTCTTCATACACAAGTTCATACATGACAAGTTGTGTCAAGGTTGCCTATATACCTTAATTTCACTGAACTTCAGAAATCAGTTTTCAAAGTAACCTTTACCTTTCTTTTAAGCTTTATTTTAATCTCGTCTTTATATGGTGATACAAATCTGATGGCCGAAAGCAGCCTGACGCCATGTAAATAGATACATTAACGCACATGCTTCAACAAGGCAAAGAGATGGAGAACACAAACTAATGAAAAAAAATATCAACAAGCTTACGGTGGGGCAATCAGCAGCACGCAGTGACTTTCACATTGTTTAAACAGATATTCGATTCAGATTTAACAATTCTTTAAGCTCCCATTTTTCCTTTTTAATGCAGAATGGTTATGTTCACACACATACACACACAGATTTCTTGCTGTTATCAGCACCCCAGGTGTCACCATCTCTATTAAATCTAAGGTTGAGAAAGAAAAGGAGATAGGACAAGGCTGTCCATGCTGGACATACTGATTCATCTTCAGCTGCCGAAGGAGCTCCCCTTGGGATTCTTCATTTGCTTTTGGTTTTAGGATGGCTGAAAAGACTAGGAAATGGACAAGGACAGTATCTCAGCGTCTCGTTGGAAAAGATTATAGATCTTTCTGTGAGTCTTGAAAAGATCATAGCCCCAACAAAGGATTATTTGCATTGTACAAAGAAGGCATGATTGGGCTCTGTAGGAAATTTGCTGTTAAATCACATTTTGAATTGCACTGACACTCAGCGATACCACTGTTTGCTGATAAATAGCCTGTATTTCTGGTTATTCTAAACCACATCGCTCAGGACACTGGAGCTGATTGTCAATTTAGTTCATCAGTGAATTGAATGCAAAAGCAGCACAAACAATCATGACACGGTAGTGGTTCCCATTCCTCCCAACAATTCAAAATGCAAGGCAGTATATCTCCTGGTATTTCTTTACGCTTACCTTGAATAAGGAGACATAGAGTACCCTTAAACAGAAGCTTTGTTTTCTATGAATATTAACTAGGTGGACAGCAGTTCTAATCAGATAGGTAAATAGCACACTAGCTGAAATTGTTTGCTATTGTTTTGGTCTGGTTTATTTCAGAATAGCCAGTGTGACACCTCCCAATGTTCAGGGTATTTCCAGAGACAGTTTAAATCCTTGTCAACTTTTAAGCTCATTAGGAAGTCATAAAGCAATTTCACTCTAAAAATAAACGCAGGTACAATGAAGCATTTAACTTCTTCCAAGGGAATATCTCATCCTTGTCTGACCCCGATCCCTAATCCTAAAAAACAGCTTCTCAAACCCAGCCTGCCAAATTCTGTAAGACCAGTAAAAGGCTATTCTCTCAAGGTAACAGATACAGATTTCGAATTAAGCTTATGCTGACAATCACTTCACCATCTTAGGCGTACATTCAACTGCTGTGGTAGCTTCCCATGTGCACGAGGAGCAAGCTGATGTCCCATCAGTAGGTTTTACATCGCTATGCCCCTCGCAGCAGAGCTGGGAAGGCAGAGCGGCAGGGCACTCCTGTTCCCTGCCTATCTTCTCCTATGGCAGGATGCTTTTCCTCACGCTGACATATAGCTATAAGGGAAATTCAGTATCTGGTTTCACGCCTCACACCTTCTGTAACCTAAGAGATTTTAGTCTTCAATATTCTTGATCTACAGTACTTTAAAGTAAAATAGAAACAAAATGACAATTCTGGGTAAGAGCTGTTCACATTTTCACTAGGTCTACACAATACCGTGGATCGCATTATTTTTATGAAAGCAGTTTCACAGTTTGATTATATCAATGGCAAAAGATTGAATGGAACAACCAGAAGTGCCTTTTAGCCTACATTTGCACGTACCTATTGTAAGGAAAACACCCCATGGATTATGCTTTCATGAAATAAAATGCAGAAACAAAGTCAATGAATGCTGCTGCTGTGAGCGTAGGCTAACATTACTTTGAAAACAAATCTTAATCCTCAATCATTTTTTACAACTCAATCCTTTTTGATGAAAGAAAAGGGAGAGGGGGTGGAAATAAGAAGATAGTGGACTTTTAATCCAGAGTTCAGTAGCAATATAGGGTGAGGAACAGAGAATGCCAGGGATGCTGCTGCTGGACCCACTGACTGCCAGGGTGTTACCGTGCCTGCCTCTTCGCATCCTTTTGGACAAAGCCAAGAGTAGCCAAGGTGCTACACAATGCTGCGAGCTCTTAGTGAGGCCAGTCACATGCAGAGTTTGCTACAAGGAAGAGATGGAAGGTACAGCTCTGTTTGCTGTGCTTTAATGCAAAGCGACCACTCAATCTGATTTTTTTACTGGATTTTGTTTTCCCTCCCAAAAAGGAAACCAACTCCTTACTCTGATGTATTAATGAAAATTGCATTAGATGGGCAATAAGCTTCCATCACCCCTCAAGGGGGAAATCGCTACAGTTCAGCTAACAGATAGTAGATAAAATAAAGCTATCTTAAAAAACCTCCAGTAATTCATTAGCTCATTCTCATTATATTAAATACTATAGGACCATGCTTTGAGACAAAAGAGGCTACTGGCAAATATCCTAATATTAAGAGAGAAAAATCAGTTCTCCTTACAGAATTTTACAGATGATAATTGGTCTTCTTACTACCCAGGTAAGGTAGGAAGTTTCTTCCTGTGTTTTACACATGGGGAAGCTGAGACCCAAAAAGATTAAAAAGATCAATGTTTTAAGACATGAGTAGCAAACACAGAGTAAGGCACATAGATTTACATTCTCTTAAAAATATTTGGAATAAAACAAAGGAAGAAGGCAAATTCAGTATTTAGGACTTTAACCTTCATGGGTATTTCGCCTGTGTAACACTGATGTTTTGTAAACGCAGAAGTGTTTGGAGGGAGAAACTATTTATCGACCTCAGCAGTTACGTTCCCTTCATTAGTAATGATCCTAACTGATTGGTAACAGATCATTTTCCTTCAATATTTCACCAGCAAGTCAGGTGGGCTCCCTTTTTACCTCCTTTCAACATGTCTTTCATGTTTTCAGAGACGGTCTCTTCAGAACATAAATACTCCTCTGTATCATACCCCTGTATGCTGAGAGGACAAATTGTTCTCATAAAATACAAGGTGTCTATTCCGATAAGATCTCACTAATAAATCCTCTAGAGAATGAATTTCCTCCAGGCAACAAAGGTGTGCAAATGCTATGTATCACCCTAAATCATTCTGGCAAATGAAAAAGAATCCAAAACACCCTAACATTAAAAGCCGAGACATAAAAACCACCCACATTTCTGAAGCACCATACTGAAACCATACAGTGACAAACCAAACACCTGGCTTCCAGCAACAGCCTGGTCACCATCGGCATGTAGAAGCCAGTGCTTTCGGTTACCTAGAATATTTCAATGGTAATACACCTGCTACCATTACTCAACTCAAAACCCCAAACACACATTCGTGCCTATTTTTCTATTATAAAAAAAAAAAAACTGTTTAAATAGCTTAGCTAATTAGTAAATATGGGAAAGAAAATGTCTGTAAAGATATATATCCTAAAATATAAACATTCTCTTCCTTTTAAGCACAACTATACGTAACATATTCTACTAATCGAAAACTATTGCAGACTGATTCCCTTTTTAAAGTTCAAAAGGCTGTCTCTAGAAGCCAGTGCTTTCGGTTACCTAGAATATTTCAATGGTAATACACCTGCTACCATTACTCAACTCAAAACCCCAAACACACATTCGTGCCTATTTTTCTATTAAAAAAAAAATAAAACTGTTTAAATAGCTTAGCTAATTAGTAAATATGGGAAAGAAAATGTCTGTAAAGATGTATTTCCTAAAATATAAACATTCTCTTCCTTTTAAGCACAACTATACGTAACATATTCTACTAATCGAAAACTATTGCAGACTGATTCCCTTTTTAAAGTTCAAAAGGCTGTCTCTAAAAGAGCTTTGTGTGATTCGCATGAAGTAAGAATGAAAGCTAAACAAAATGCTGCCAAAACAAAAGCATCCTTGAATATGCTTTCACTGTAGAAGAGGCAACATAAAAGCTGCCTGCACAGATTATTGAAGCAAGCCTTCCACGGGGAAACTTTGTTAGCTGTAAATACACAACTTAATTTTAAACTTAGATGTTCAAGTATTAACTAGCAAGAGAAGATTTTGAAATTTCCTGAAGACACCATTTAAAAAAAAGTAAAATTGCTGTAGGTTATCCTAAAAACATCCACTATGCAAGTGCTCTTCAGACTTGCAGTTTTCTCCCCTTTTGAATGGAAAAAAATAATCAGCAATATTCAAATAATCACTCTTTTTGTTAGTTAGTTTAGATTTTGTTTTGGTTTTAAGCTACTTAGTGGAAGTCCATGATGTCATCAGCAAACTATAGAGAAATTCACTCACGTTTAGAATCATTTAGTGCCCTGTTTAATCTTGTAGAAATACAGGACAATCGTATCTGCTATGAGCTACTTCAAAATGGGTTAATACAGCCCATCTGTTTTGGGTTTGGGTAAAACTGGCAAGTTATTGGGAGATCAGAGAGAATCAAAGTGTTTCCATCACTAGCATAGTCCAATAAATTGCTCGAGTGTGCCTCAGGACCAAAAGAAGGTAGTTTTAGTCCAACACAAAACTAACTTTGAAGAGTTAAGTCCTGTCTCTGCATTATTCTGGGGATGCTTACAAACTGAAACTCAAGCTGCTGATGCTTTGGTGGTATTTGCAAGCTGTGTGTGCATCTGTAGATTTTGAGGAAAGTTACCACAGTCAGTACCTGTCTACTGCAGTGAGCATTGCTAACATTTTGGGTATGGCTGTTACCATGCCTCCAGCTGCACACCCAGAGATTTCGGTCAAGACAACATTCTCCAGCAACAGATGAGCACAAAGAGAAAAAGCATCAAAGGATATTGGACATCAGGTGTCAACTTCCTCGTATTAATGCCAAGGGATATTTACAGAATCATAGAATCATAGAATAGTTTGGGTTGGAAGAGACCTCTAGAGGTCATATAGTCCAACCCCCCTGCCATGGGCAGGGACATCTGCAACTAGAATCATAGAATCATAGAATCATAGAATCATTAAGGTTGGAAAAGACCTCTAAGATCATCGAGTCCAACCATCAACCCAACCCCAC